>NW_026111901.1:185000-300158 GCF_024679095.1 Eriocheir sinensis
ACCTCCTCCTCCTCCCTTCCCTATTCCTACCTCTCCTCCTCCTTCTCCCTTTCCTCTTCCTCCTCCCTTCCCTATTCCTACCTCTCCTCCTCCTTCTCCCTTTCCTCTTCCTCCTCCCTTCCCTATTCCTACCTCTCCTCCTCCTTCTCCCTTTCCTCTTCCTACCTCTCCTACCTACTTCCTCCTCCCTTTCCTCTTCCTACCTCCTCCTCCTCCCTTTCCTCTTTCTACCTCTCCTCCTCCTTCTCCCTTTCCTCTTCCTCCTCCCTTCCCTATTCCTACCTCTCCTCCTCCTTCTCCCTTTCCTCTTCCTACCTCTCCTACCTACTTCCTCCTCCCTTTCCTCTTCCTACCTCCTCCTCCTCCCTTTCCTCTTTCTACCTCTCCTCCTCCTTCTCCCTTTCCTCTTCCTACCTACTTCATCCTCCCTTCTGTCTTCCTCCCTTTCCTCCTCCTCCTCCCTTTCCTCTTCCTACCTACTTCATCCTCCCTTCTGTCTTCCTCCCTTTCCTCCTCCTACCTCTCCTCCTCCTCCTCCCTTTCCTCTTCCTACCTACTTCATCCTCCCTTCTGTCTTCCTCCCTTTCCTCTTCCTACCTACTTCATCCTCCCTTCTGTCTTCCTCCCTTTCCTCCTCCTACCTACTTCATCCTACCTACTTCATCCTCCCTTCTGTCTTCCTCCCTTTCCTCCTCCTCCTCCCTTTCCTCTTCCTACCTACTTCATCCTCCCTTCTGTCTTCCTCCCTTTCCTCCTCCTCCTCCCTTTCCTCTTCCTACCTACTTCATCCTCCCTTCTGTCTTCCTCCCTTTCCTCTTCCTACCTACTTCATCCTCCCTTCTGTCTTCCTCCCTTTCCTCCTCCTCCTCCCTTTCCTCTTCCTACCTACTTCATCCTCCCTTCTGTCTTCCTCCCTTTCCTCCTCCTCCTCCCTTTCCTCTTCCTACCTACTTCATCCTCCCTTCTGTCTTCCTCCCTTTCCTCCTCCTCCCTTTCCTCTTCCTACCTACTTCATCCTCCCTTCTGTCTTCCTCCCTTTCCTCCTCCTCCTCCCTTTCCTCTTCCTACCTACTTCATCCTCCCTTCTGTCTTCCTACCTCCTCTTCCTCCTCTCCCTAACCCTCGCTCACTCCTCTTCCTGTTCATACCATACCAGGACAACCAGCACATAAAAATAATAATAATAATAATAACACTCACCTCTATCTGGTCAATGCACTCCCTGACAATGGCGGGCAGCTGGATGCCATCGTGTGCTGGGCAGCGCTGGACGGCCAGGCACAGTGGCACTTCAAACACTGGCACTGCCTCTGGGGGGGGGGGTGATTAGATAGAGATAAATAAATAAACTGGTTGATGTGAAATTAATGGTGTGTGTGTGTGTGTGTGTGTGTGTGTGTGTGTGTGAGAGAGAGAGAGAGAGAGAGAGAGAGAGAGAGAGAGAGAGAGAGAGAGAGAGAGAGAGAGAGAGAGAGAGACTTACTGTAAATAAATAAATATATATAAATAAAGATTGTGTGTATGTGTGTGTGTGTGTGTGTGTGTGTAAATTTACTGTTTTTTCCTCCTCCTCCTCCTCTTCTTCCTACCTTCCTCCTGTTCCTCCTTCTTCTTCATGTCCTTCTTAAACCTCTTTTTCTCCTCCTTCTCCTTCCGCTTGTCAATCTTTCTCTCCACGTTCTCCTTCCTCTTCTCCATCCTGTCCTCCTCCTCCTCTTTCTCTCTCTTGTGGAGGAACTTGAAGGATTTTTGCTTCGTGGGCTTCAAAGGATTCCTGGAGGGTAGGATATTGTTACTATTATTATTATTATTACTGCATTATTACATTATCTGGGCCTGAGAACACACACACACACACACACACACACACACACACACACTCTCTCTCTCTCTTTCTTTCTTTGTTGTCTCTCATTAATTTCTTTCCTAGCTTCTTTTCTTCTCTCTCTATCTCTCTCTCTCTCTCTCTCTCTCTCTCTCTCTGTCTCCTCACAACCCCTACTACTACTACTACTACTACTACTACTACTACTACTAGCCTTGTGTCCTGGCCCTCCGTGTGGTCTGGCGAGCTGTCTTCTCCAAGCGCTGCGTAACCCTTGTCTTTCTTCTCGTCGTTCCGCTCCTTCTTTTTGCTTCTCAACAGCTCCTTCTTGCCCCCCCGTTCATGCCCGCTGTCTCCCTCTGTTGTGTGGGGGTGGGAGAAGGGGGGGGTTAGTTGTGTGTGTGAGGGGAGGGGGGTGTAGGTGTTGGTGTGTGTGTGTTTACCATTGGAGGCAGTTTCAGGGGAAGCAAAAGAAAAAAAAAGAAAAATCCCGGCTCTTTTAAAAAAATATATATAAAAAAGATTTTTTTTGTGTGTGTGTGTATGCAATCTTACCTTCTCCTATTCTTACAAGGTTCAGTTAATCTTGTGCGTGTGTGTGTGTGTGTGTGTGTGTGTGTGTGTGTGTGTGTGTGTGAAAAAATCCATTATTTAGAATTATTTGCCTGTTGCTCCACAATTACTACCACTACTACTACTATTACTACTACTACTACAGTCAAAGGTGTACTACTTTACCTGTCCTAATTTACGAGAGCGTCATGCATATTAGCGCGGCAAGCAATGACACACGCCAACACTTTCCGCTACAGAATCGGTGCTCAGAATTCTTTAGTCTGGGGGTGAAACAGAACAAATAGGAGAACAGATTGTGAGGGAAACAGAACACGTGGAAGAACAGGTCATAAGGGAAGCCATCACACAAGGCTACACACACACACACACACACACACACATGCATAAATACATACATGCACATCATGAGAAAATATTATGAGGCAAGATATCACAAGACAACACACACACACACACGGCCCGGTAGCTCAGGGGTTGAGCGTCTGGCTCACAACCAGAAGGACCGGGGTTCGATTCCCCAGCCGGGCGAAAATAAGTAAGTGTATGGGGATTGGTGAGTAAATTTATGGGCACAAGTAAGTTATGGGCATTGGTGAGTAAGTTTTGGGGGCAGGTGAGTAAGTTCATGGGCTCAGGTGAGTAAGTTTATGGGCATTGGTGAGTAAGTTTTGGGGGAAAGGTTAATAAGTTTATGGCGCAAGTAAGTTTATGGGCATTGGTGAGTAAGTTAATGGGCACAAGTGAGTAAGTTGTGGACATTGGTGAGGAAGTTTTGGGGGCAAGATGAGTAAGTTTATTGGCATTGGTGAGTAAGTTTATTTGCACAAGTGAGTAAGTTATGGGAGAGAGAGAGAGAGAGAGAGAGAGAGAGAGAGAGAGAGAGAGAGAGAGAGAGAGAGAGAGAGAGAGAGAGAGAGAGAGAGAGAGAGAGAGAGAGAGAATCAGAAACTTTATTTCCATTTATACAATGGTTATTCTTTACTGGCTTAAAACTATTGAACACGGTATATGGAGTGCGATAAAATATACAGATAATCCCTAAAATATAACTAGTATATAATTGGTGCTAAAGACAAAGTGTGGACTAATATCTAGGACATCATGCAGAACATTATATGATAAAATGTAATAAGAGTATTCAGTCTGATTAGTTTCCTGAGCTATCTTGCGAGAGGTGTTTCTTCAGATTGACCTTAAAGGTATGCAGACTGTGACAATTCTTTGCCTTTGTGGGGAGGTCATTCCATAGTTTTGGCCCTCTGACTGTGATAGATCGGGACCCAATGTCACTGTGTGTTTTGGGTACACAGAGGAGATTTTGTTGTCTTGTGTTTATGTCAACTATTTGTCCTACTTGTGGAAAAGAGAATAGCCATTCAGGAAAATGCTTCTTCAGTGCTTTGAACACTGTGATGCACTGTTCAAAAATGCACTTCTGTGTAATATTTGGCCACTGTAGTTCTTTTAAGAGTGGGCTGACATGGTCAAACCTTCTGTAGCTTCTGAACTCTATTCAGCTGTGTGATATTTGTGGTGCCCCAAACAGTTATCCCATAGTTAAGGTGACTTAACGCAAGTGTCTGAACCACTATTAGCCTGGCTTTTCTGCTGAGCATGTCTTGAAAACGACTGATGTACATAAGCATGCCAGATACCTTTTTACTGATTTCTGTCACGTGCATATCAAACAACATGTTACTGTCGAGATGTAGCCCCAAGTTTTTGACAAGGTTTTACTAAGGCACCCCCTACTTTGATAGTGGTGTTGTCCGGTATTCGTGACATCAGAGCTCTTGTGCCTAGAAATATACATTGAGTTTTTTTGGAGTTCAGCAAGAGACCGTTCCCGTTAAAATAGTTTTTAATTTTTCCTAATGTCTGTTCTGTTCTAAGAATTAGTTCAGGTAGATTTTCAGTATTACCAGTATGAATGAATTGTGTGTCGTCAGCATATTGAATAACAAAACGTTCTTTAATTTCTTGTGACGGGTCATTTACGAAGACGTTAAATAGCAGAGGGCCGAGAATAGATCCTTGCGGGACTCCAAAAGGCACTTCTAGTGTAGAGGACAAATTTCCCCCGATTCGCACAGACTGAGTCCTGTTACACAAATAATCTTTAAACCAAAATATATCTATT
Organism: Eriocheir sinensis; assembly: GCF_024679095.1. Taxonomy (NCBI): domain Eukaryota; kingdom Metazoa; phylum Arthropoda; class Malacostraca; order Decapoda; family Varunidae; genus Eriocheir; species Eriocheir sinensis. Next base: position 189,542 of record NW_026111901.1, read on the forward strand.
CCTAATTTGTTACATTTTCTAGGCAGAATGTTATGGCTGACACTGTCAAAAGCTTTAGATAGGTCGCAAAGAGTTAAAAGACATATTTCTCTTTTGTCCGTGGTGTCATAAATCTTTGTGGAAACTTGTAAGAGTGCCGTCTCAGTAGATAAGTTTGGTCTGAAGCCATGTTGAGTACTGCTAAAGAGGCAATGCCGTTCCATAAATTGGGCCAATTGAGTTGCGACTATCTTTTCTAATATTTTCCATACAACTGGGAGCAAGGAAATTGGCCTGTAGTTATCTACTTCTTCTGGATTTCCTTTCTTAAATATTGGTGTGACAATAGCATGTTTCCAGGCATTATACCTGTTGTAATAGATGTATTTATGATGCATGTGATATATGGTAGAATTGCTGGCAGAGCGTCTTTGATGAATCTCAGGGAAATATACATTGAGGAATGTTGGACCTCCAGTGAAATGGAGGGATAGGGTGCAAGAGTACATTAGGGAGAGGGGGGAAAGATCCTTGAGCAGGCAAGGAGGGAGTGTCTGGATAGAGAAGGTTGGAAGCTCTTCTGCCGTGGCCATCCCCTGGTGGGAGCTCCTAGGAGCAAGCATCCATAACAGGAATGAATGAGAAATACATGCGTGAAGGAAAGACAGATGGGAAAGGACAGATAGATAGATAAACTGATAAATACAGAAATACATGTTTGAAGGGGGGAAAAGGCTGATAGATAATATAATACATGCTTGAATATATACATGTGGGAAAGAAAGAGAAGGGGAGAGGCAGATAGATAGATAAACTGATAAATACATGTGTGAGAGGGAGGATAGGTCAATAGATAAATGATAGATTAATAGATAGACAGATGAAGACAGTGCATATGTTAATAGATAAAATAAATAAAGAAATATGGAGAGAGATCAATGAATTTATATTCTAAGCAAGAACTACCATTACTACTACTACTACTACTACTACTACTACTCGGCAAGGAGTGGCTCTCCCGTCACGCTGGTCGCGGGTTCAGTCCCAGGCAGCCGGGGAATACCCTCTCCTTGTTGTGATTAATTTCTCGTGTGTTTGGATACACGCAGAGGACGTGTGGGACCGAGAGAGTAATAGAAAAAAAGAGAATAGAAAATCTCGTCATTAAATATATATATACATAATTAAAATATTGAGAGAAATAAATATCAATTGACAGACAATAATATAAAAGAGCATTTGACTTACATTTAGCATAGATAAATATATACAAATTATCTATCTATCTATGGACACACACACACACACACACACACACACACACACACACACACACCTGAGTATGGAGGTGTGCCAATCGAGATTCCTGCTTCATCATTTCCACCTCAATCTCTGCCACACTTTGCAGCTGTTCCACACTCCGCTCTCCACTGCTGCTGCTACCCAATGGGCGGAATGTACCTATGGGGGGCGGAAGGAAAGGTGTATAGGGGTGTTGTTGCAAGGGTGTGTTCTGTGAGGTTGCAAAAGTTTTGTCCAATAATCACAAGCCTTATCCAACCTTTCCTTAAAATGTTTCTTGCACAAACCACCTCCTCCTCCAGTCTATTCCATGCTTCTGTGTGGGTGTGTCCCTTCCCCCAAAAGAGAGAGAGAGAGAGAGAGAGAGAGAGAGAGAGGCTGCTCTCTCTCTCTCTCTCTCTCTCTCTCTCTCTCTCTCTCTCTTGTCAATGAGGTGCCAAATCCCCCCTCTCTCTCTCTCTCTCTCTCTCTCTCTCTCTCTCTCTCTCTCTCTCTCTCTTCTTGTCAATGAGGTGTCAAATCCCCCCCCCCCTCTCTCTCTGTCTCTCTCTCTCTCTCTCTCTCTCTCACACACACACACACACACACACACACAAATAGAGAGAGGCGAAGAGAGAGAGGAGACCTGACAGCGGTGTACAGGGTGGCGAGGGGTGGACAGAGAGGACCTGTGTGTGTGGAGCGAGAGAGAAACGAGAGGACATGGAAAGAAGTTTAGGGCGACCACGTGTAGGTGAGATGTGAAAAAGTTTAGCTTCCCAAACAGAAGCTGTGGAACGGACTGGAGGAGGAGGTGGTTTGTGCAAGAAACATTCAGGATATTAAGGAAAAGTTGGATAAGAGAGGATATGGAGACCGGACAGCATGAGCGTAGATCTTTTCCCGTATGTCACAACTAGGTAAATACAATTAGGTAAATACACACACACACACAATTGACCATATGAATCAATCAGTCCCTACTGTTGGGCTGCTGAGGCGGACTCTAGACTCCTTCCACACTGAACTTGCAAAATTGTTCAAGGATCTCAACAACTTCCTGTCGGCTAGGAGTGGTAGGGATGAGAGCCCGTTTTGGACTCCCCAGCGGCGAGGAGCCGTTGATTTCATTGGCTCGCTTGCACCTCCTTTCTGGTACGGCCAGTCAGGCCCAGATAGACGTCATACACGGGAAAATCTCCCATCTCTACACTCTATTGGCGGAAGAGAGACGTCAGCTTAACCTCCATCAGGAAGTCCTCAACGCCACAGTTCGGGGTCATGTTCACTCTGCCATCTCCCGTCTAGAGTCAGCCTCGGCTCTGGCTCCGGCCATCGTCCGTCAGTTCTCACTGCAAACCTTGCAAATCGAGGGGGAAATGCGTATTTTGGAGACTATCCTTCTCATTCACTTAGTAAGCTGAGATGCAACTCTTTTTTCAGTTACTTTAGAAAGAATGGGTAGGATGGGACGCTATAGGTTCGTTTTCATTGCCAGACTTAAAAATAGGTATTACAATGGAGTGCTTCCACGGTGTGGGGAAAACTCCACTTACAATTGAGGTGTTTATGATGCAAGTAATGTGTGCATTGAAGGGCGTCTTTTAGAAATTTAAAAGGGATACCGTCTGATCCGTAAGAGCCACTATTATTCATGTGTCTGATAGCTGAAGTTATTGTTTCCCAGCTTGTGGGTTCAGGCCCAAACATGTGAATTACTACTATGTGAATTAATGCCATGTCTTAAATTTGTGTGTAATGGTTGTAGTATTAAGTCTGCATCACTTAAGTTCTGTTGAGATTTTTCAAATGTACATTTACCCACTTGAGCAAAAACAGTATCAAAATGACACGCTGTCACTTCATTGTAGTCTTTGATGTGTTCTTGCTGCCAGGAATCACTTCTCTAATAATCTTCACACATGAGCGCTGTGTGTGTGTGTGTGTGTGTGTGTGTGTGTGTTCTCAGGCCCAGATAATGTAATAATGCACTAATAATAATAATAATAATAACAATAATAATAATAATAATAATAATAATAATAACACTCACCTCTATCTGGTCAATGCACTCCCTGACAATGGTGGGCAGCTGGATGCCATCGTGTGCCGGGCAGCGCTGGACGGCCAGGCACAGTGGCACTCCAAACACTGGCACTGCCTCTGGGGGGGGTGATTAGATAAGAGATAAATAAATCAACCGGTTGATGTGAAATTAATGGTCTGCTCACAGAAATGGCACAAACTGAAAATGCCTATAAAATCTCTCTCACAGAAACACACTTAACAGAGGAGATTAGAAGAGCAGAAATAAAAATACCACACTTTGTACCACACAGGACGGACCGACCAATTCAACGGACAAAAGGCGGGGTCATCACTTAGCCATTTTGCAGCTAGAACAAAAGTACTTTTCCAGGAATCCAATATGTACACAGAATCACTGGTACTATGCATTCAAGACATTGACTGGGTATATATACAGACCACCAGCATGCCCAACAGAGAAATTTATGACGCAACTAACAAAGATAAAAGATATCATTGGCTCGCTACCACTGCCCATGCCCACCCTTATACTTACTGGAGACTTAAACTTTCCGCTAACAGACTGGAATTTGGAGTGTGTGTATGGAGGAGCGGAAGACATGAGGACCCAGGCAAAAGCTGTCATGCACTTTGCCGAGGAATACTGCCTCAATCAAATCATCGACACTCCTACAAGAGGTAAGAACATACTAGACATCGTTATGATAAATAATGATGATATTATATTAGGGTGAATAAAACTAATCTCTCTGACCATAACATCATCACCGTGACTACCAACCTACCTACAAATACACATCTTAGACTGTCCAGTGAAGTGGAGCAGGCTCCTAATTTTAATAATTGTAACCAACTCAACTTCCTAAGCGAGTCAGTCTGCTGGGACAGTATAAAGAAAGACCTGGGTGAGCTAAACTGGGATCTACTCATGAGGGACTGTGACCCTGAGGCCCAATATGATACAATCATTAACACATGCTTGAAAATATCAATGTACCACTGAGGAGGCCGTCTAAAAAGACCTCTCCTTTCAATGGCAACATACCAAGAGACCGAAAAGTACTAATGAGAAAAAGAACAAAACTAAGGAAGAATATCGGTAATCCCAACTACACCAAAATGCTGACCCAACTCGAAAACAAAATTGCCATTACAGAAGAAAAACTTAAAAGATCAGTTGAATCAGAGAATGACCGGAAAGAAATACAAGCCGCGTCATGCACCAAAACCAACCCCAAATACTTTTACAAATATGCTGCTAACAAATCCGTAGTGAGAGGGAGTGTTGGCCCACTGACTGACGTACACGGCCAACCCATAAACAAAGCCCAGGATGTCGTTGAAGCACTACTGATTCAGTACAAAAGCGTCTTCAGCAAACCCATGGAAGACAAAATTGTCAACCTACCTATGGACTTTTTCAACCAAGGAACTGATCAAATATCACACCTGACGGACATAAGCTTAAACAACGACGACACACAGCAAGCAATTAAAGGGGTGGCCACTAATTCGGCAGCTGGCCCCGATCAATTCCCTGCAGTACTTCTTAAAAAATGTGCTGAAGAGCTGAGTGTTAAATTTTTATAGAAACTCTCTAGATTCTGGCATAATACCAGAAAAGCTAAAAAGTGCATTCATTACACCAATATACAAGGGAGGGTCAGGAGCAGAGGCAAAAAACTATCGACCAGTTGCCTTAACCTCCCATATTATTAAAGTTCTAGAGAGAATTATGGTTAAAAACATGTCTGCATATCTAGAAAGCAATAACAGAATGAACCCGGACCAACATGGCTTTCGTACTGGGCGCTCGTGCCTCTCACAACTTTTGGCCCACTATGACTCAATCATAGATAAGCTTGAACATAATGCAGATGTCGATGTGGTCTACCTTGATTTTGTGAAAGCTTTCGACATGGTAGACCATGGCATTTTGTTACACAAGGCCAGACAAACGGCCATTACGGGAACACTCGGGATGTGGCTGCACTCATTTCTCACTGGCAGGACTCAATGTGTAGCGGCTGATGGTGCAGTTTCTCAGTCATCGGAAGTTGTCAGCAGGGTACCACAGGCTAATTACAGTGAACTGCAATTAGCGCGAGCCACCATCTAACGAGAAAAAAATTAATTAGCGCGAAAGCCTGTTAGCGCGAGATCAATTAGAGCGATCCGCAATTAGCGCGAGCCACCATCTACCAAGAAAAAAATTAATTAGTGCGAAAGACTCAGTTAGCCCGGCCGCCCCTCACGGCGGGAGTCTTTTCTCACTCCCCCAATAAACATATCTATTCATCGCTGACCTCTGACTCCACCTCTCACCCCAACAACAAGCTTTTATATTAATGATGAAAACCTTCCTAACACACACACACACACACACACACACACATACCATTTTAGCGACCTGCCCTGAAGCCAAGACTGTTAGTTCACGTGTACGGCTGGGCGCCCAAAACCTGAGGAGGAAGAAGAAAAGTTAGGCCCATGCTCTTACATATGTTGGCACACAAGTAGGCCTACACATATTTGACAAGGCTTTCACAGGAGTTGTGGGTATGTCCACGGGTTCATTTATTCTCTTTTCTCCTCCATATATTACGTTTAGCTGGCTCAAGTGGTAGTTTAGGGATACCAGCCCTTAGTAGTACTTGGCGTATTGTCTTTTCTGACCCCAAACTATCGCCCCATAAAGATAACAATATGCATTTATAATTATTGTTAAAATCGGTAATTACTGATGCTCTTTTTTGCAATATTTATGGGCCAGAAACAGAAAGATACAATGTTATGCCTACGGTAAGCTGGTAACATTGAGGGGAGTGAGGGAGAAAAATAAGGCTTTGTCCTAGGGTCACCTGGGTGTTATTCTATACATATACCGTCCCTGGCACCAATGACTGGCATCACACTGATTCTGGCACCACACAAATCTATGCCACTATGAACACTGCCTGGCATCACATAGCACTGCATAACACCTGACCCCATGTCACAGGAGAGGGGTAGGCAGGTCAGGTAACAAGACAGCCTAACACTGGGTAACTAATCTGTCTTGCATCACATAACACTGTCTGTGGCACTGTTAACACTGCCTGGCACTCCAGGCCCACGGGTGATAAAAGAGGGGAAGGACACTCAGGAAGATATTGCAGACCAGGGAGTTAATGAAGACTGGCCAACATTACACCCATCTATAAGAAGGCTGATACAAATGAACCAGGTAATTACAGACCTGTGAGTTACATGAAGACTGGCCAACATTACACCCATCTATAAGAAGGCTGATACAAATGAACCAGGTAATTACAGACCTGTGAGTATGATAGGATAGCCAAAGGGTGTGTCTACCAGCCCACCAAGGCCCATCCATCTACCATGCACGCCGGTTGAATGGTAGGGAAAAATGTTACAGCTGGTTGAATGAAAATGGGAGGATTGGAAAATTTTGAAATGCCTAACTTCGTACCACTATAACTGCTGCCACATTGGAGTTAGGAACACGAATTTTAGTAGGAATAAAGGTCAACTACCACACTAACTACCACGCAAGCTACATCCACCTACCACACATACAAGCTGAGTTATATACAAAAATGTTAAGTGTTATGACATTCAGAAAAATATAAACATAATTTTTCACTCCCCTAAATTTGACCTGCTATACCTCCTACCACACTCAAGTTAGGAACACGAATTTTGGTAGGAAGGAAGGTCCACTACCTCTCTAACTGCCACGCAAGTTACATTCACCTAACACACATACAAGCTGAGTTATATACAAAAATGTTAAGTGTTATGACATTCAGAAAAATATAAACATAATTTTTCACTCCCCTAACTTTGACCTGCTATAACTCCTACCACACTCAAGTTAGCAACACGAATTTTGGTAAGAATAAAGGTCAACTACCACACTAACTACCACTCAAGTTACATTCACCTAACTTACATACAAGCTGAGTTATATACAAAAATGTTAAACAGTATGCCATTCAGAAAAAAATATCCAGGATTTTTCACTCCCCTAACTTTGACCTGCTATAACTCCTACCACACTCAGGTTAGGAACACGAATTTTGATAGGAAGGAAGGTCAACTACCACTCTAACTACCACGCAAGCTAGATTTACCTACCACACATACAAGCTGAGTTATAGCAGAAAACGTAAAGTGATATGACAACCTTAAGAATTAACTACCACCACCACCATAACTACTACTACTACTACTACTACTACTTACATTCTGAAGTAGACTAGCACTCCTATGAAGACTATCGCCAGGATGAGCCCGAAGAATAGTCCGATGTAGAGCCCGGTGTTGCTAGCGGTAGAAGTAGAAGTAGTACTCACACTACTACTACTACTACTATCGGAGCCTATGGTGTTGTAGGCATCCTCTGGACCTGGAATAGTACAAAATAGTTAATAGTAATAGTAGTATTCATGGTAGTAATCTGTCTCTCTCTCTACTACTACTACTACTATTACTACTACATCTGGGAGGGTTAAAAATAGTCTAGTTAGTCTTATTACTAGTATTCAACACCCAACATAAGCTATTTCAACTACTACTACTACTACTACTACTACTACAACTACTACTATTACATCTGGGAGGGTTAAAAATAGTCTAGTTAGTCTTAGGATAGTCTTATTACTAGTATTCAACACCCAACATAAACTATTTTTACTACTACTACTACTACTACTACTACTACTACTACTACTACTACTACTACTACTATTACATCTGGGAGGGTTAAAAATAGTCTAGTTAGTCTTAGGATAGTCTTATTACTAGTATTCAACATCCAACATAAGCTATTTCTACTACTACTACTACTATTACATCTGGGAGGGTTAAAAATAGTCTAGTTAGTCTTAGGATAGTCTTATTACTAGTATTCAACACCCAACATAAGCTATTTCTACTACTACTACTACTACTACTATTACATCTGGGAGGGTTAAAAATAGTCTAGTTAGTCTTAGGATAGTCTTATTACTAGTATTCAACACCCAACATAAGCTATTTCTACTACTACTACTACTATTACATCTGGGAGGGTTAAAAATAGTCTAGTTAGTCTTAGGATAGTCTTATTACTAGTATTTAACACCCAACATAAGCTATTTTTACTACTACTACTACTACTACTACTACTACAACTACTACTATTACATCTGGGAGGGTTAAAAATAGTCTAGTTAGTCCTAGGATAGTCTTATTACTAGTATTCAACACCCAACATAAGCTATTTCTACTACTACTACTACTACTACTACTACTACTACTACTACAACTACTACTATTACATCTGGGAGGGTTAAAAATAGTCTAGTTAGTCTTAGGATCGTCTTATTACTAGTATTCAACACCCAACATAAGCTATTTTTACTACTACTACTACTACTACTATTACTACTATTACTACTTACCCAACACACACTTCGGTTCTCCACCCAACCACTCGCCCAGCTCGCCACACGACCTCCGGAAGCTCCCCCCGACCAGCCTGTGTTCCGGTAGACAGTGATATTCGACCAGGCTACCGTATTCCAGGGTCTGGTTGAGTCGGACTATTCTACCATTATCCAAGCCTTGTGGTAGGTCGCAGGTCACATCTGGAAGGGTTAGGAATAGTCTGGTTAGTCTTCGGATAGTCCTGTTAGTAGTATTCAACACCCAACATAAGCTATTTCTACTACTACTACTACTACTGCTACATCTGGGAGGGTTAAAAATAGTCTAGTTAGTCTTAGGATAGTCTTGTTACTAGTATTCAACACCCTACATAAGCTATTTCTACTACTACTACTACTACTACTACTACATCTGAGGGGGTTAGGAATAGTCTAGTTAGTCTTAGGATAGTCCTGTTAGTAGTATTCAACACCCAACATTAGCTATTTCTACTACAACTACTACTACTACTACTACATCTGAGGGGGTTAGGAATAGTCTAGTTAGTCTTAGGATAGTCCTGTTAGTAGTATTCAACACCCAACATAAGCTATTTCTACTACTACTACTACTACTACTACATCTGAGGGGGTTAGGAATAGTCTAGTTAGTCTTAGGATAGTCCTGTTAGTAGTATTCAACACCCAACATAAGCTATTTCTACTACTACTACTACTACTACTACTACTACATCTGAGGGGGTTAGGAATAGTCTAGTTAGTCTTAGGATAGTCCTGTTAGTAGTATTCAACACCCAACATAAGCTATTTCTACTACTACTACTACTACTACTACATCTGAGGGGTATTAGGAATAGTCTAGTTAGTCTTAGGATAGTCTTATTACTACTATTCAACACCCTACAAGAGCTACTACAATCACCTACTTACTGGAACTACTACTACTACAACTACTATTACTTACATTCACAGCGCGGTTGACTGCCACTCCAGATACCATTACTACCACACTTCCGCTGACTATTCCCGACTATCCTCCTCCCCTTCTCGCAGGAATAGTCCGCTGTAGCCTCCACTCGGCCTCTATCCTCCACTACCACACTTAAGGCAGTAGTCAGCGTTGTAGTGAGGTTGGGACACCGGACTTCTGTAGGGGAGAATAGTATTAGTAGTAGTATAAGTAGTAGTATAAGTAGTAGTAGTAGTAGTGGCCTTGTGGGGTGTCGCATAGTCGGATAACAGGCCTTCTAGACACCGTGGGGATAGTCTAAAGTGTCCAGGGATAGTAGTAGTAGTAGTAGTAGCCTCATGAGGACAGTTCCTGATGTTGCTCCGTTACTAAAACCTCTGGAAGATGCTGTCAGAAACACCTTCATACCGGCGATAGCAAATGTCCCAGTGACCAGGAGAGAAGATTGCTGGAGTTGCCGCCAAAAATGGGTGGGCTCGGCATCACCAACCCACAAAATCTGGCCGAGTCTGAATTCGGGAACTCAATCCGAATCACAGCCTCTTTGACCGGATATATTACCAATCAAAATGAAAGGGGAGAAGACAACCCTCAATATATTAGGTCACTAAGGAATGAAATCTCCATAAACAGAGAAGGAAAACAGAGAGACACTCTGAGTGACCTAATGAGAGAACTCCCAGAAGACACAAGGAGGAGGACAGATATTGCACAGGAAGTGGGCGCTTCAAACTGGCTAACCACACTACCTATCAGGGCAAAAGGCTTCAACTTAAACAAAAAAGAATTTACTGATGCCCTTGCCCTCAGGTATGGCTGGCCAGTGGATGGGCTCCCAAACATGTGGCTCACCCTTCAACCAAAATCATGCCATGACATGCAAGCGAGGAGGTCTCGTCTGCATGAGACATGATGAAGTAAGAGACGTAACAGCTCAGATGCTGAAAGAAGTCTGCCACGACGTGACTGTGGAACCCATGCTGCTCCCTCTGCAAGGCGAACACCTCGCCAGACGCACCGCTAATGTTTCCAACGAAGCACGAGTGGATGTTAGCGCCAGAGGGTTTTGGACTCGTGGACAAAGGGCATATTTTGACATAAGGATCTTTGATCCCATGGCCCATTGCCACAGAGACCTGACCCTTGATGCAGCCCACAGAAGAAACGAACAAGAGAAGAACAGAGCATATGAAGAAAGAATACAGAATGTGGACCAGGGCTCCTTCACCCCGGTAGTATTCACGACGGCAGGAGGGATGGGACCAAGGGCGCAGAGCTTCTACGCAAGACTCGCCGAAACACTGGCGGATAAGAAACAGCAGCCAAGAAGCAGTGTGGTCGCCTGGATGAGATGCAGGCTGTCCTTCTCCCTCCTGAGGTCAGCCTTGGTCTGCCTGAGAGGAACCAGGTCGCCTGCACCCAAAACCACCCACATTGCCGACCTGGACTTTGAGGCGACGGCGGTTGATAGTCGTATCAACCACAAGCTCTGTTAGCTTAAAAATAAAATGCTTAGTAAAGTTTGTAATATTAAATAAAGATGGTTGTCGGCCACAGTCATTGGCGGGGTGGGGCCAATGAATTGCTTTGTGAAAGGATATGAGAGAATATACCGCTCACAACGCAACTCTAATAGATGGAGGCCCGTAGTAGTAGTAGTAGTAGACAGATAGTTAGATGTATTGAAGGTAAATAATCCTGGGTTAAATAATTAATACTGATACAAAACCTGTACCAAAATGGTGAACCACTAAACCTTTTTGAGTCAACACGTTTCATTTCAATTAATAAAGATATCAGTAAAGAAACAACAGTCCCAATCCCTCATGCAAGAGTTAACCAGCATCCTCATCCCCTTCATGGCAAACTCCCGAACAGTCTTCCTTGGTCTGTACTTCCTCCTGCCTATGACTTGAACTCTTTCAAGAGGAGGGTATGGAGACACCTCTCCTCCTGAAGCTGACCTCTCTTTTGGCCACTCTGATAAACACAGTGAACAGCAAGCTTTCTTTTCTCAATAGTACTTTCTTTGCCCCTTGACCTGCTTCCTCTGCCGTAAAAAAATATATACATAAAATAATTTAGATGTTACTACGCTATCTTCTGGTATGTGGGGCCAAATAGCACTTCTGTACAGGGTCAAATTGCATCTCTCTACAGTGGGCCTAGGCAGAAGTCTTACTGTACTGGGTCAAATTACATCTCCCTACAGGTGGGCCTAGGCATAATAAGTCTTACTGTAAAGGAAGCAGCCCAAGGGAGAACAAATACCACTAATAATGATAAAAAAGCCTGGTGCTAACTATGGAGAATGTGGCCAAAAGAGAGGGGAAAATTTTGTGAGGTGTGTTCATACTCCTCCTTATTAAAGAGTTCAAGTCACAGGCAGCCTGGCACCAGTCTTTGCTTTCTAAACTGCTGCCCTCTTTCGGATTCTATCCTCTCTTGTCCTCTATCTCCAGTTTCCTTTCCGGCCGTTCTATCTCTGCGGTGGTAGACGGTCACTGTTCTTCCCCTAAACCTATCAACAGTGGTGTTCCACAGGGCTCTGTCCTATCACCCACTCTCTTCCTGTTATTCATCAATGATCTTCTTTCCATAACAAACTGTCCTGTCCACTCATACGCCCTCACATGGAGTATGCCTCTCACGTGTGGGGGCTCCCTCACACAGCTCTTCTGGACAGAGTGGAGTCTAAGGCTCTTCGTCTCATCAGCCTTGACGTGAGATTAACTTTAATTAACAAGAGTACTACATCACAGCAGTGCGAATATTCCTCTGTACAGGGTCCTAGGGTCACATGGGTGTTATTCTATACATTTGCCGTCCCCGGCACGAATGGCTGGCATCACACTGATTCTGGCACCACACGAATCTATGCCACTGTGAACACTGCCTGGTAACATAACACTGTCTGTGGCACTGCATATTAAACACCCTGGCTGAGCCCACATCACAGGAGGGGGGTCACACCAGGTAGGTGGTTAACAAGACACTGTAACACTGGGTAACTAATCTGTCTTGCATCACGTAACACCTGCTGAACATGGAACTGTCGGTGGCACTGTTAACACTGCATAACACCTGAGAGCCCACGTCACAGCCCGTCACCTTAACACAGTGACGTAACACAGCCAGTAACAGCCCTATCATGTATCCAGGTAACAGAATACTACTAATGTCACAACGTGTAACACTCTCTGGGATCACGTAACACATTTAAACACTGCTGCTGCCACGTCACACACTCGTCCGTCACATGACGTAACTCTGTACTATGAAGGGGAGAAAACACTCACGGGAAAGCGATTAATCTCTTTTTTTTTCACCTTTTAGAAGCAGAGCAGCAGCAGGGCCTGAAACCTCATCAACGGTAACATGATTTTGGGGGCGGTTGATGCTTGAGGTCAATGAGTCACATATTTGACAAGGCTTTCGTAGGCGTTGTGGGGGACATTTCCAGAGGTAGATAATGACCCTGGTGGTAGCTTGACCCTTCCTCTGTACCATGAACGTTAAAAGACACTCACGGGAACACGATTCATCTCCTTTGTGACCTCTTAAGAACAGCTGATACGGCGCGGGGTCAAAACTCGTCACCTATAAACACGTATTTGACAAGGCTTCCGTAGGCGTTGTAAGCATTTTCAGGGGTATTCAATGACCCTGGTGGTAGTTTGACCCTTCCTCTGTACCATGAACGTAAAAATACACTGTCTTACCGCCAAAAACACTGCAAACACCTCTCAAAACACGTCGTGAAGGAGGAACTGCGTGGACGATCAGCTGTGTTGTGTTATGATTTTTTACCGCGCACCGATGCTAGATTATCGTACTCAGAGCCGCGCATTTACCGTTTTCTGACCCATACCTGATGCCAAGAAGCCCCAATAATTAACCCTTTAAACAATAATCATATGTGAAGGCGGTTATTTGGGTGATAAAAGCAGTGTGGGGCTCAGAAATCGCCAGGTGTCCCGCACTGGACTCTCGTACTTGAGGTGAAAGTGTTATACTTTGGGTCCCTAGAAAAATAAAAAAAATAAAATAAAAAGCGGCCATGTCCTGCAAAAGGCGACTAAACGAGAAGGAAACGAGACGAGGAATCCATTTCTGGCCTCGGCATAACGATACACTAAATATTAAGGGAGATATCGGCACGGAAAACTAGCGTGAAATTATCAAAAAAACATGAAAATCAATTATATTTATGTTATTTGAAGCTATTTTCATGCAAACGGCGACTCTTCTTGGGTAAAATAAGACGAGGAATCCATTTCTGGCCTCGTCATAACGCTACACTCAATATTAAGGGAGATATCGGCCCGGAAAGCTCGCGTGAAATTCACCCCAAAACATGAAAATAACCTATATTTATGTTATTTTCATGCAAACGGTGACTTTTTTTTTAGTAAAACGAGACGAGGAATCCAATTCTGGCCTCGGCATAACGCTACACTCAATATTAAGGAAGATATTGGCCCGGAAAGCTCGCGTGAAATTCCTCCAAAAACATGAAAATCAGCTATATTTATGTTATTTGAGGTTATTTTCATGAAAACGGTGACTCTTCTTGGGTAAAACGAGACGGGGAGTTCATTTCTGGCCTCTGCATAACGCTACACTCAATATTAAGGGTAATATCGGCCTGGAAAACTTGCGTGAAATTCCCCCCAAAACATAAAAATCAGTTATACAACAGAATACAACAGAATAAAAGAGAATACAACAGAATAAAAGATAATACAACAGAATACAACAGAATAAAAGAGAATACAACAGAATACAACAGAATAAAAGAGAATACAACAGAATACAACAGAATAAAAGAGAATACAACAGAATACAACAGAATAAAAGAATACAACAGAAAACAACAGAATAAAAGAGAATACAACAGAATACAACAGAATAAAAGAGAATACAACAGAATACAACAGAATAAAAGAGAATACAACAGAATAAAAGAGAATACAACAGAATACAACAGAATAAAAGAGAATACAACAGAATAAAAGAGAATACAACAGAATACAACAGAATAAAAGAGAATACAACAGAATAAAAGAGAATACAACAGAATACAACAGAATAAAAGAGAATACAACAGAATACAACAGAATAAAAGAGAATACAACAGAATAAAAGATAATACAACAGAATACAACAGAATAAAAGAGAATACAACAGAATACAACAGAATAAAAGAGAATACAACAGAATAAAAGATAATACAACAGAATACAACAGAATAAAAGAGAATACAACAAAATACAACAGAATACAACAGAATAAAAGAGAATACAACAGAATACAACAGAATAAAAGAGAATACAACAGAATACAACAGAATAAAAGAGAATACAATAGAATACAACAGAATACAACAGAATAAAAGAGAATACAACAGAATACAACAGAATAAAAGAGAATACAACAGAATACAACAGAATAAAAGAGAATACAACAGAATAAAAGAGAATACAACAGAATAAAAGAGAATACAACAGAATACAACAGAATAAAAGAGAATACAACAGAATAAAAGATAATACAACAGAATACAACAGAATAAAAGAGAATACAACAGAATACAACAGAATAAAAGAGAATACAACAGAATACAACAGAATAAAAGAGAATACAACAGAATACAACAGAATAAAAGAGAATACAACAGAATACAACAGAATAAAAGAGAATACAACAGAATACAACAGAATAAAAGAGAATACAACAGAATACAACAGAATAAAAGAGAATACAACAGAATACAACAGAATAAAACAGAATAAAAGAGAATACAACAGAATACAACAGAATAAAAGAGAATACAACAGAATACAACAGAATACAACAGAATAAAAGAGAATACAACAGAATAAAAGAGAATACAACAGAATACAAAAGAATAAAAGAGAATACAACAGAATACAACAGAATAAAAGAGAATACAACAGAATAAAAGAGAATACAACAGAATACAACAGAATAAAAGATAATACAGAATACAACAGAATACAACAGAATAAAAGAGAATACAACAGAATACAACAGAATAAAAGAGAATACAACAGAATACAACAGAATAAAAGAGAATACAACAGAATACAACAGAATAAAAGAGAATACAACAGAATACAACAGAATAAAAGAGAATACAACAGAATACAACAGAATAAAAGAGAATACAACAGAATACAACAGAATAAAAGAGAATACAACAGAATACAACAGAATAAAAGAGAATACAACAGAATACAACAGAATAAAAGAGAATACAACAGAATAAAAGAGAATACAACAGAATACAACAGAATAAAAGAGAATACAACAGAATACAACAGAATAAAAGAGAATACAACAGAATAAAAGAGAATACAACAGAATAAAAGAGAATACAACAGAATACAACAGAATAAAAGAGAATACAACAGAATACAACAGAATAAAAGAGAATACAACAGAATACAACAGAATAAAAGAGAATACAACAGAATAAAAGATAATACAACAGAATACAACAGAATAAAAGAGAATACAACAGAATACAACAGAATAAAAGAGAATACAACAGAATACAACAGAATAAAAGAGAATACAACAGAATACAACAGAATAAAAGAGAATACAACAGAATACAACAGAATAAAAGAGAATACAACAGAATACAACAGAATAAAAGAGAATACAACAGAATACAACAGAATAAAAGAGAATACAACAGAATACAAGAGAATACAACAGAATAAAAGAGAATACAACAGAATACAACAGAATAAAAGAGAATACAACAGAATACAACAGAATAAAAGAGAATACAACAGAATACAAATGAATAAAAGAGAATACAACAGAATACAACAGAATAAAAGAGAATACAACAGAATAAAAGAGAATACAACAGAATACAACAGAATAAAAGAGAATACAACAGAATACAACAGAATAAAAGAGAATACAACAGAATAAAAGATAATACAACAGAATACAACAGAATAAAAGAGAATACAACAGAATACAACAGAATAAAAGAGAATACAACAGAATACAACAGAATAAAAGAGAATACAACAGAATACAACAGAATAAAAGAGAATACAACAGAATAAAAGAGAATACAACAGAATACAACAGAATACAAGAGAATACAACAGAATAAAAGAGAATACAACAGAATACAACAGAATAAAAGAGAATACAACAGAATACAACAGAATAAAAGAGAATACAACAGAATAAAAGAGAATACAACAGAATACAACAGAATAAAAGATAATACAACAGAATACAACAGAATAAAAGAGAATACAACAGAATACAACAGAATAAAAGAGAATACAACAGAATACAACAGAATAAAAGAGAATAAAACAGAATACAACAGAATACAACAGAATACAACAGAATAAAAGATAATACAACAGAATACAAGAGAATACAAGAGAATACAACAGAATACAACAGAATAAAAGAGAATACAACAGAATACAACAGAATAAAAGAGAATACAACAGAATACAACAGAATAAAAGAGAATACAACAGAATACAACAGAATAAAAGAGAATACAACAGAATAAAAGAGAATACAACAGAATAAAAGAGAATACAACAGAATACAACAGAATACAACAGAATAAAAGAGAATACAACAGAATACAACAGAATAAAAGATAATACAACAGAATACAACAGAATAAAAGAGAATACAACAGAATAAAAGAGAATACAACAGAATAAAAGAGAATACAACAGAATAAAAGATAATACAACAGAATACAACAGAATACAACAGAATAAAAGATAATACAACAGAATACAACAGAATAAAAGAGAATACAACAGAATACAACAGAATAAAAGAGAATACAACAGAATACAACAGAATAAAAGATAATACAACAGAATACAACAGAATAAAAGAGAATACAACAGAATACAACAGAATAAAAGAGAATACAACAGAATACAACAGAATAAAAGAGAATACAACAGAATACAACAGAATAAAAGAGAATACAACAGAATACAACAGAATAAAAGAGAATACAACAGAATACAACAGAATAAAAGAGAATACAACAGAATAAAAGAGAATACAACAGAATACAACAGAATAAAAGATAATACAACAGAATACAACAGAATAAAAGAGAATACAACAGAATACAACAGAATAAAAGAGAATACAACAGAATACAACAGAATAAAAGATAATACAACAGAATACAACAGAATAAAAGAGAATACAACAGAATAAAGAGAATACAACAGAATAAAAGATAATACAACAGAATACAACAGAATAAAAGAGAATACAACAGAATAAAAGAGAATACAACAGAATACAACAGAATAAAAGAGAATACAACAGAATAAAAGAGAATACAACAGAATAAAAGAGAATACAACAGAATACAACAGAATAAAAGAGAATACAACAGAATACAACAGAATAAAAGAGAATACAACAGAATACAACAGAATAAAAGAGAATACAACAGAATAAAAGATAATACAACAGAATACAACAGAATAAAAGAGAATACAACAGAATAAAAGAGAATACAACAGAATACAACAGAATAAAAGAGAATACAACAGAATACAACAGAATACAACAGAATAAAAGAGAATACAACAGAATACAACAGAATAAAAGAGAATACAACAGAATAAAAGAGAATACAACAGAATACAACAGAATAAAAGATAATACAACAGAATACAACAGAATAAAAGAGAATACAACAGAATACAAGAGAATATAGAATAAAAGAGAATACAACAGAATACAACAGAATAAAAGAGAATACAACAGAATACAACAGAATAAAAGATAATACAACAGAATACAACAGAATAAAAGAGAATACAACAGAATACAACAGAATAAAAGAGAATACAACAGAATACAACAGAATAAAAGAGAATACAACAGAATAAAAGATAATACAACAGAATACAACAGAATAAAAGAGAATACAACAGAATACAACAGAATAAAAGAGAATACAACAGAATACAACAGAATAAAAGAGAATACAACAGAATACAACAGAATAAAAGAGAATACAACAGAATAAAAGATAATACAACAGAATACAACAGAATAAAAGAGAATACAACAGAATACAACAGAATAAAAGATAATACAACAGAATACAACAGAATAAAAGAGAATACAACAGAATAAAAGAGAATATAGAATAAAAGATAATACAACAGAATACAACAGAATAAAAGATAATACAACAGAATACAACAGAATAAAAGAGAATACAACAGAATACAACAGAATAAAAGAGAATACAACAGAATACAACAGAATAAAAGAGAATACAACAGAATAAAAGAGAATACAACAGAATACAACAGAATAAAAGATAATACAACAGAATAAAAGAGAATACAACAGAATACAACAGAATACAACAGAATACAAGAGAATACAACAGAATAAAAGAGAATACAACAGAATACAACAGAATACAACAGAATAAAAGAGAATACAACAGAATACAACAGAATAAAAGAGAATACAACAGAATACAACAGAATAAAAGAGAATACAACAGAATACAACAGAATAAAAGAGAATACAACAGAATAAAAGAGAATACAACAGAATACAACAGAATAAAAGAGAATACAACAGAATACAACAGAATAAAAGAGAATACAACAGAATACAACAGAATAAAAGAGAATACAACAGAATACAACAGAATAAAAGAGAATACAACAGAATAAAAGAGAATACAACAGAATACAACAGAATAAAAGAGAATACAACAGAATAAAAGAGAATACAACAGAATAAAAGAGAATACAACAGAATACAACAGAATAAAAGAGAATACAACAGAATAAAAGAGAATACAACAGAATACAACAGAATAAAAGAGAATACAACAGAATACAACAGAATAAAAGAGAATACAACAGAATACAACAGAATAAAAGAGAATACAACAGAATACAACAGAATAAAAGAGAATACAACAGAATACAACAGAATAAAAGAGAATACAACAGAATAAAAGAAAATACAACAGAATACAACAGAATACAACAGAATAAAAGATAATAAAACAGAATACAACAGAATAAAAGAGAATACAACAGAATAAAAGAGAATACAACAGAATACAACAGAATAAAAGAGAATACAACAGAATAAAAGAGAATACAACAGAATACAACAGAATAAAAGAGAATACAACAGAATAAAAGAGAATACAAAAGAATACAACAGAATAAAAGAGAATACAACAGAATAAAAGAGAATACAACAGAATACAACAGAATAAAAGAGAATACAACAGAATAAAAGAGAATACAACAGAATACAACAGAATAAAAGAGAATACAACAGAATACAACAGAATAAAAGAGAATACAACAGAATACAACAGAATAAAAGAGAATACAACAGAATACAACAGAATAAAAGATAATACAACAGAATAAAAGAGAATACAACAGAATACAACAGAATACAAGAGAATACAACAGAATACAACAGAATAAAAGAGAATACAACAGAATAAAAGATAATACAACAGAATACAACAGAATAAAAGAGAATACAACAGAATACAACAGAATAAAAGATAATACAACAGAATACAACAGAATAAAAGAGAATACAACAGAATAAAAGAGAATACAACAGAATAAAAGAGAATACAACAGAATACAACAGAATAAAAGAGAATACAACAGAATACAACAGAATAAAAGATAATACAACAGAATACAACAGAATAAAAGATAATACAACAGAATACAACAGAATTAAAGAGAATACAACAGAATACAACAGAATAAAAGAGAATACAACAGAATACAACAGAATACAACAGAATAAAAGATAATACAACAGAATACAACAGAATAAAAGAGAATACAACAGAATACAACAGAATAAAAGAGAATACAACAGAATAAAAGAGAATACAACAGAATACAACAGAATAAAAGAGAATACAACAGAATACAACAGAATAAAAGAGAATACAACAGAATAAAAGAGAATACAACAGAATACAACAGAATAAAAGAGAATACAACAAAATACAACAGAATACAACAGAATAAAAGAGAATACAACAGAATACAACAGAATAAAAGAGAATACAACAGAATACAACAGAATACAACAGAATAAAAGATAATACAACAGAATAAAAGTTAATACAACAGAATGCAACAGAATAAAAGATAATACAACAGAATACAACAGAATACAACAGAATAAAAGAGAATACAACAGAATAAAAGAGAATACAACAGAATACAACAGAATAAAAGAGAATACAACAGAATACAACAGAATAAAAGAGAATACAACAGAATAAAAGAGAATACAACAGAATACAACAGAATAAAAGAGAATACAACAGAATACAACAGAATAAAAGATAATACAACAGAATACAACAGAATAAAAGATAATACAACAGAATACAACAGAATAAAAGATAATACAACAGAATACAACAGAATAAAAGAGAATACAACAGAATACAACAGTTAGAGGGTGTGTTTCCCAGGGGCAGGGGTGGGCCATATATCAGACAGGATTGAGGCGTGTATGGCAAGCGAGGGATCGAGCCCCATTGTCTTTCTCAGCTGTGGCGGAAACGACGTTTCTCGTGTGCCAAGCGAGGACCTTCTCAGGCGTTTTAGAGAATTGTTAGGCAGGATACGTGACGCTGGTGGGTCGCCAGTAGTGTGTGGCGTCCTGCCAAGGAGGGGCGTTGGCGATGGATGGCTGTCCAGGGCGATAGCAGTGAACAGCAGACTTGCTGAGCACTGCGAGCGCAATGGGTGGCTGTTCGTCGACAATTGGGACCTCTTCTTTGGCAACGACGCCCTCTACGCCCGTGACGGGATACACTTGACGTTCAAGGGTGTTGAGGCTCTCTCAGACTCCCTTGAGCGAGCACTTGGTACCCTGAGGGATTTTTTAGTATAGGCGAGGGGGAGGAGTAATGAGCAATGGGAGGAGTAATGGGAGGGGACATCTAGCTCATAATATAACCAGGCAGCTTAGAAGTAATTCTAGAGGAGTAACAGAGGACGGGCTAAGAATCTTCTATACTAACAGCAGGAGCCTCAGAAACAAGATAGACTTACTAAGGGGTGAAGCTTGTTCAGAAAATTTTGACATAATAGCGATCACTGAGACATGGATAGACACTGCTAATAGAAATTTTAGATAAGAATTTGAAATAACGGGTTATCAGATGTTTCACAAAGACAGAAGGGGCAGAAAGGGAGGTGGAGTTGCGCTATATGTTAAAGACTCACTTAAATGTTTAGTTAACAACTCAGTCAAAACTAACATGGATTCAGAATCAGTTTGGGTGGACGTTTACAAAGGGAAAGAAAAACTAACTCTAGGAGTTATATACAGGCCACCCAACCTTAACAGGCAGGACACGAGTATATTACTACAGGAGATTGGCAGGGCGAGTATGTGTAGACATGTCTGAGTAATGGGGACTTTAATTATAGGAATATAGACTGGGAAGATCTAGTGGGTGACCTGGAAGCCGAGGACTTTCTTGAAGTTATACAAGATAATTTCCTTAAGCAGGTAGTTACTGAGCCTACCAGAGGAGATAACATATTAGACTTAGTCCTAACCAATAATGGGAACTTGCTACGTGAGTTGGAGGTGGGCGTAGAGTTAGGAAATAGTGATCACAGAACGGTTCGTTTTAGCTTAGACTGGGCGGTAACCCGCGAACCAAACCCAGTGTTAGTGCCAGATTTTAGAAGAGCAAACTACGAGGGGCTTCGAAGACATCTTGAAGGGGTAAACTGGGATAATTTAGGGATTCATGAGGGCCAGAACTGCGGATTGGAGAGCCAGGAGAACCAGGTAGAAATGTCTTACAATAATTTAGTTAGAGTAATAGTAGAGGGGCAAGAACAGCATATACCACAGCGAACACTTAGAAAAGAAAACAATGATCCTAAGTGGATGACTCGTGGACTAAAACACGAGATTGGGTTAAAGAAGGGAATTTATCAGAAAATAAAGAATGGGGAAACACATCTCAGGGGCCGGTACGTCGAACTATCTAGATTAGTTAAGAAAAACACCAGGATAGCAAAAAAGAACTATGAGATCAAAGTAGCAAATGAGGCGAAAAGTAATCCGAAGGGCTTCTTTCAGATGTATAGAACAAAAGCACGGGAGAAAATTGGACCGCTGAAAACAAACACAGGGGAGCTAGTAGAAAATTACGAAAATATGAGCACATTGTTGAACGACTACTTCCTTTCAGTATTCACACAGGAGGATCGAACGACTATACCGGAAAGAGTTCAGGTGTACGAGGGCGGGGATGGCGATAAATTGAGGGATATAATCATTACCAGGCAAATAGTTCAGGATGAGATAGATAAGCTTAAGAAGAACAAGTCGCCAGGTCCTGACGGGATATTTCCGAGGGTATTAAAGGAGCTAGGTGATATAATCAGTGACCCACTAACCGACATCTTTAAGATGTCGGTAAATACTGGCTATGTGCCGAGCCTATGGAAAGTAGCTAATGTGACGCCGATTTTAAAAAGGGGACAGGTCAGTTGCTTCAAACTATCGCCCAATTAGCTTAACATCGGTTATAGGGAAGATGCTGGAGTCCATAATAGCCAGGAACATTCGGGAGCATTTAGAGAAACATAGCTTAATTCACGACTCGCAGCATGGGTTCACAAAAGGTAGGTCATGCCTCACCAATCTCTTGTCCTTCTACAATAAAGTATTTGAGGCGGTTGACAGAGATGAAAATTATGATGTAATCTATCTTGATTTTAGTAAAGCGTTTGACAAAGTTCCTCACCAACGACTGTTGCTTAAATTACAGGCTCACGGAGTAGAGGGTAAAGTTTTGAACTGGGTCAAGGTGTGGCTTAGCAATAGGAAGCAAAGAGTGCAAATCAATGGTAAAAGATCTGACTGGGGATGTGTTACGAGTGGGGTCCCACAAGGTTCGGTATTAGGTCCACTTTTGTTTATTATTTATATCAATGACTTAGACACAGGAATTAGTAGTGATGTTAGTAAATTTGCAGATGATACCAAGATCGGTAGAGTAATTGAGTCGGATCAGGACGCTAGTATTCTCCAAGGTGAACTCAACAGATTATATGACTGGGCGGATAAATGGCAGATGGAGTTCAATGTAGGGAAGTGCAGTATTCTGAGTGTAGGTAGGAACAACCCCTCACATAACTATTGCTTAAATGATACTCTCATAAGTAGGTCTGGGTGCGAGAGGGATTTAGGGGTCTTAGTGAACTCTGATCTCCGTCCAAGGGCACAATGCATTCAAGCTAGAAATCGAGCTAATAGGGTACTGGGATTTATTTCAAGGAGCGTAAGCAACAGAAGCCCCGAAGTCTTCCTCAAACTATATTTAGCATTAGTTAGACCTCATCTTGACTATGCGGTTCAGTTCTGGTCACCCTACTATAGAATGGATATCAAAATGTTAGAATCGGTGCAGAGGAGGATGACTAAGATGATTCAGGGGTTGAGAAACTTGCCATACGAGGAAAGACTCAAACAGTTAAACTTGCATTCTCTAGAAAGGCGAAGGGTGCGTGGAGACATGATCGAGGTTTATAAATGGATGAAGGGCTTTAATAAGGGAGACATTCATAAGGTTTTGTTGGTAAGAGAACCGGGTAGGACACGAAGTAACGGGTTTAAACTGGATAAATTCAGATTCAACAGGGACATAGGCAAAAATTGGTTTACTAACAGGGTGGTGGATGAGTGGAATAGGCTTAGCAGTCATGTGGTGAGTGCCAATACAATTGTCACATTCAAAAATAGACTAGATAAATTCATGGACAGCGATATTAGGTGGGGTTAGATACACGGGAGCTTAGGGTCAAAGGAGCTGCCTCGTACAGGCCTACCGGCCTCTTGCAGACTCCTGCGTTCTTATGTTCTTATGTAGAATACAACAGAATACAACAGAATAAAAGAGAATACAACAGAATACAACAGAATAAAAGATAATACAACAGAATACAACAGAATAAAAGATAATACAACAGAATACAACAGAATAAAAGATAATACAACAGAATACAACAGAATAAAAGAGAATACAACAGAATAAAAGAGAATACAACAGAATAAAAGATAATACAACAGAATACAACAGAATAAAAGATAATACAACAGAATACAACAGAATAAAAGAGAATACAACAGAATAAAAGAGAATACAACAGAATACAACAGAATACAACAGAATAAAAGATAATACAACAGAATACAACAGAATAAAAGAGAATACAACAGAATACAACAGAATAAAAGAGAATACAACAGAATACAACAGAATACAAGAGAATACAACAGAATACAACAGAATAAAAGAGAATACAACAGAATACAACAGAATAAAAGAGAATACAACAGAATACAACAGAATAAAAGAGAATACAACAGAATACAACAGAATAAAAGAGAATACAACAGAATAAAAGAGAATACAACAGAATAAAAGAGAATACAACAGAAGAGAATACAACAGAATACAACAGAATAAAAGAGAATACAACAGAATACAACAGAATAAAAGAGAATACAAATAGAATACAACAGAATAAAAGAGAATACAACAGTATACAAGAGAATACAACAGAATAAAAGAGAATACAACAGAATACAACAGAATAAAAGAGTATACAACAGAATACAACAGAATAAAAGAGAATACAACAGAATAAAGAGAATACAACAGAATACAACAGAATAAAAGAGAATACAACAGAATACAACAGAATAAAAGAGAATACAACAGAATACAACAGAATAAAAGAGAATACAACAGAATACAACAGAATAAAAGAGAATACAACAGAATACAACAGAATAAAAGAGAATACAACAGAATACAACAGAATAAAAGAGAATACAACAGAATACAACAGAATAAAAGAGAATACAACAGAATCAAACAGAATACAACAGAATAAAAGAGAATACAACAGAATAAAACAGAATAAAAGAGAATACAACAGAATAAAACAGAATAAAAGAGAATACAACAGAATACAACAGAATAAAAGAGAATACAACAGAATACAACAGAATAAAAGAGAATACAACAGAATAAAAGAGAATACAACAGAATAAAAGATAATACAACAGAATAAAACAGAATAAAAGAGAATACAACAGAATAAAAGAGAATACAACAGAATACAACAGAATAAAAGAGAATACAACAGAATACAACAGAATAAAAGAGAATACAACAGAATAAAAGAGAATACAACAGAATACAACAGAATAAAAGAGAATACAACAGAATACAACAGAATAAAAGAGAATACAACAGAATAGAATACAACAGAATAAAAGAGAATACAACAGAATACAACAGAATAAAAGAGAATACAACAGAATACAAATAGAATAAAAGAGAATACAACAGAATAAAAGAGAATACAACAGAATACAAATAGAATAAGAGAATACAACAGAATACAACAGAATAAAAGACAATACAACAGAATAAAAGAGAATACACAAGAATACAACAGAATAAAAGAGAATACAAATAGAATACAACAGAATACAACAGAATAAAAGAGAATACAACAGAATACAAATAGAATAAAAGAATACAACAGAATACAACAGAATACAAATAGAATAAAAGAGAATACAACAGAATAAAAGAGAATACAACAGAATACAACAGAATAAAAGAGAATACAACAGAATACAACAGAATAAAAGAGAATACAACAGAATACAACAGAATAAAAGAGAATACAACAGAATACAAAAGAATACAACAGAATAAAAGAGAATACAACAGAATACAACAGAATAAAAGAGAATACAACAGAATACAACAGAATAAAAGATAATACAACAGAATACAACATAATAAAAGAGAATACAATATAATACAACAGAATACAACAGAATAAAAGAGAATACAACAGAATAAAAGAGAATACAACAGAATACAACAGAATAAAAGAGAATACAACAGAATACAACAGAATAAAAGAGAATACAACAGAATACAACAGAATAAAAGAGAATACAACAGAATACAACAGAATAAAAGAATACAACAGAATACAACAGAATAAAAGAGAATACAACAGAATACAACAGAATAAATGAGAATACAACAGAATACAACAGAATAAAAGAGAATCCAACAGACTACAAAAGAATAAAAGAGAATACAACAGAATACAACAGAATAAAAGAGAATACAACAGAATACAACAGAATAAAAGAGAATACAACAGAATACAACAGAATAAAAGAGAATACAACAGAATACAACAGAATAAAAGAGAATACAACAGAATACAACAGAATAAAAGAGAATACAGCAGAATAAAAGAGAATACAACAGAATACAACAGAATAAAAGAGAATACAACAGAATACAACAGAATACAACAGAATAAGAGAATACAACAGAATACAACAGAATAAAAGAGAATACAACAGAATACAACAGAATAAAAGAGAATACAACAGAATAAAAGAGAATACAACAGAATAAAAGATAATACAACAGAATACAACAGAATAAAAGAGAATACAACAGAATAAAAGAGAATACAACAGAATACAACAGAATAAAAGAGAATACAACAGAATACAACAGAATAAAAGAGAATACAACAGAATACAACAGAATAAAAGAGAATACAACAGAATACAACAGAATAAAAGAAAATACAACAGAATAAAAGATAATACAGAATACAACAGAATAAAAGAGAATACAACAGAATAAAAGAGAATACAACAGAATACAACAGAATAAAAGATAATACAACAGAATACAACAGAATAAAAGAGAATACAACAGAATAAAAGAGAATACAACAGAATACAACAGAATAAAAGAGAATACAACAGAATACAACAGAATAAAAGAGAATACAACAGAATAAAAGAGAATACAACAGAATACAACAGAATAAAAGAGAATACAACAGAATACAACAGAATAAAAGAGAATACAACAGAATACAACAGAATAAAAGAGAATACAACAGAATAAAAGAGAATACAACAGAATACAACAGAATAAAAGATAATACAACAGAATACAACAGAATAAAAGAGAATACAACAGAATACAACAGAATAAAAGAGAATACAACAGAATACAACAGAATAAAAGAGAATACAACAGAATAAAAGAGAATACAACAGAATAAAAGAGAATACAACAGAATAAAAGAGAATACAACAGAATACAACAGAATAAAAGAGAATACAACAGAATACAACAGAATAAAAGAGAATACAACAGAATACAACAGAATAAAAGAGAATACAACAGAATAAAAGAGAATACAACAGAATACAACAGAATAAAAGCGAATACAACAGAATAAAAGAGAATACAACAGAATACAACAGAATAAAAGAGAATACAACAGAATACAACAGAATAAAAGAGAATACAACAGAATACAAGAGAATACAACAGAATAAAACAGAATACAACAGAATACAACAGAATACAACAGAATAAAAGAGAATACAACAGAATACAACAGAATAAAAGATAATACAACAGAATACAACAGAATAAAAGAGAATACAACAGAATAAAAGAGAATACAACAGAATAAAAGATAATACAACAGAATACAACAGAATAAAAGAGAATACAACAGAATACAACAGAATAAAAGAGAATACAACAGAATACAACAGAATAAAAGATAATACAACAGAATACAACAGAATACAACAGAATAAAAGAGAATACAACAGAATAAAAGAGAATACAACAGAATACAACAGAATAAAAGAGAATACAACAGAATACAACAGAATAAAAGAGAATACAACAGAATACAACAGAATAAAAGAGAATACAACAGAATACAACAGAATAAAAGAGAATACAACAGAATAAAAGAGAATACAACAGAATAAAAGAGAATACAACAGAATACAACAGAATAAAAGAGAATACAACAGAATACAACAGAATAAAAGAGAATACAACAGAATACAACAGAATAAGAGAATACAACAGAATAAAAGAGAATACAACAGAATACAACAGAATAAGAGAATACAACAGAATACAACAGAATAAAAGAGAATACAACAGAATACAACAGAATAAAAGAGAATACAACAGAATAAAAGAGAATACAAGAGAATACAACAGAATAAAAGAGAATACAACAGAATACAACAGAATAAAAGAGAATACAACAGAATACAACAGAATAAAAGAGAATACAACAGAATACAACAGAATAAAAGAGAATACAACAGAATACAACAGAATACAACAGAATAAAAGAGAATACAACAGAATACAACAGAATAAAAGAGAATACAACAGAATACAACAGAATAAAAGAGAATACAACAGAATAAAAGAGAATACAACAGAATACAACAGAATAAAAGAGAATACCACAGAATAAAACAGAATAAAAGAGAATACAACAGAATACAACAGAATAAAAGAGAATACAACAGAATACAACAGAATAAAAGAGAATACAACAGAATACAACAGAATAAAAGAGAATACAACAGAATACAACAGAATAAAAGAGAATACAACAGAATAAAAGAGAATACAACAGAATACAACAGAATAAAAGAGAATACAACAGAATACAACAGAATAAAAGAGAATACAACAGAATACAACAGAATAAAAGAGAATACAACAGAATACAACAGAATAAAAGAGAATACAACAGAATACAACAGAATAAAAGAGAATACAACAGAATAAAAGAGAATACAACAGAATACAACAGAATAAAAGAGAATACAACAGAATAAAAGAGAATACAACAGAATACAACAGAATAAAAGAGAATACAACAGAATACAACAGAATAAAAGATAATACAACAGAATACAACAGAATAAAAGAGAATACAACAGAATACAACAGAATAAAAGATAATACAACAGAATACAACAGCATAAAAGAGAATACAACAGAATACAACAGAATAAAAGAGAATACAACAGAACACAACAGAATACAACAGAATAAAAGAGAATACAACAGAATACAACAGAATAAAAGAGAATACAACAGAATACAACAGAATAAAAGAGAATACAACAGAATAAAAGAGAATACAACAGAACACAACAGAATACAACAGAATAAAAGAGAATACAACAGAATAAAAGAGAATACAACAGAATACAACAGAATAAAAGAGAATACAACAGAATACAACAGAATAAAAGAGAATACAACAGAATACAACAGAATAAAAGAGAATACAACAGAATAAAAGAGAATACAACAGAATACAACAGAATAAAAGAGAATACAACAGAATACAACAGAATAAAAGAGAATACAACAGAATACAACAGAATAAAAGAGAATACAACAGAATAAAAGAGAATAAAAGAGAATACAACAGAATACAACAGAATAAAAGAGAATACAACAGAATACAACAGAATACAAGAGAATACAACAGAATACAACAGAATAAAAGAGAATACAACAGAATACAACAGAATAAAAGAGAATACAACAGAATACAACAGAATAAAAGAGAATACAACAGAATACAACAGAATAAAAGAGAATACAACAGAATACAACAGAATAAAAGAGAATTCAACAGAATACAACAGAATAAAAGAGAATACAACAGAATACAACAGAATAAAAGAGAATACAACAGAATAAAAGAGAATACAACAGAATAAAAGAGAATACAACAGAATACAACAGAATAAAAGAGAATACAACAGAATAGAACAGAATACAACAGAATAAAAGATAATACAACAGAATACAACAGAATAAAAGAGAATACAACAGAATACAACAGAATAAAAGATAATACAACAGAATACAACAGAATAAAAGAGAATACAACAGAATAAAAGAGAATACAACAGAATACAACAGAATAAAAGATAATACAACAGAATACAACAGAATAAAAGAGAATACAACAGAATACAACAGAATAAAAGAGAATACAACAGAATACAACAGAATAAAAGATAATACAACAGAATACAACAGAATAAAAGAGAATACAACAGAATACAACAGAATAAAAGAGAATACAACAGAATACAACAGAATAAAAGAGAATACAACAGAATACAACAGAATAAAAGAGAATACAACAGAATACAACAGAATACAACAGAATAAAAGATAATACAACAGAATACAACAGAATAAAAGAGAATACAACAGAATACAACAGAATAAAAGAGAATACAACAGAATACAACAGAATAAAAGATAATACAACAGAATAAAAGATAATACAACAGAATACAACAGAATAAAAGAGAATACAACAGAATACAACAGAATAAAAGAGAATACAACAGAATACAACAGAATAAAAGATAATACAACAGAATACAACAGAATAAAAGAGAATACAACAGAATACAACAGAATACAACAGAATAAAAGATAATACAACAGAATACAACAGAATACAACAGAATACAACAGAATAAAAGAGAATACAACAGAATAAAAGATAATACAACAGAATACAACAGAATAAAAGAGAATACAACAGAACACAATAGAATACAACAGAATAAAAGAGAATACAACAGAATACAACAGAAAAGAGAATACAACAGAATACAACAGAATAAAAGAGAATACAACAGAATACAACAGAATACAACAGAATACAACAGAATAAAAGATAATACAACAGAATACAACAGAATAAAAGAGAATACAACAGAATACAACAGAATAAAAGAGAATACAACAGAATAAAAGATAATACAACAGAATACAACAGAATAAAAGAGAATACAACAGAATACAACAGAATAAAAGATAATACAACAGAATACAACAGAATAAAAGAGAATACAACAGAATACAACAGAATAAAAGAGAATACAACAGAATAAAAGAGAATACAACAGAATAAAAGAGAATACAACAGAATACAACAGAATAAAAGAGTCCAGCACATGATCAGGCCATGGTGAACTCATACCACGAGTCTAGCACATGATCGGGCCATGGTGAATCCATATCACGAGTCTAGTACATGATCAGGCCTTGGTGAATACATATCATGAGTCTAGCACATGATCAGGCCGTGGTAATTACGAATTACACCTACTCCCATTAGCCCCCCCCCATTACCGTTAACCCCCGCCCCTTTTAATTATCAGCACGCAATTTACTGACCCTATTTACCCCTTATTCGCCACCGAACATGACCTAATTACGATTTCCACTCCCAATGGCCCCCCCCCCATTACCATTAACCCCGCCTTTTTAATTATCACCACGCAATTTACTGACCCCATTTACCCATCATTCGACACCGAACATGACCTATTTTCGAGTTTCACTTGCACCCATTGGGCCCCCCTCCATTACCATAAATCCCCGCACCCTTTAATTATCACCACGCAATTTACTGACCCCATTTACCCATTACTCGACACCGAACATGACGTAATTATGAATTCCACATACTCCCATTAGCCCCCATTACCATTAACCCTGCCCCTTTAATTATCACCACGCAATTTACTGTCCCCATCTACCCATTATTCGACACCGAACATGACCAAATTACGAATTCCATCTACTCCCATTTGCCCCCTCCATTACTATCAACCCTGCCCTCTGATTATCACCATGCAATTTACTGACCCCATTAACCCAGTATTTGACACCTCACATGACCCATTTTCGAGTTTCACGTACTCCATTAGCCCCTCCATTAACATTAGCCCCACCCCTTTAATTATCACCACGCAATTTACTGACCCCATTTACCCATTATTCGACACCGAACATGACCAAATTACGAATTCCACCTACTCCAATGAGCCCCCCATTACCATTAACCCCGCCCCCTTTAATTATCACCACGCAATTTACTGACCCCATTTACCCATTATTCGACACCGAACATGACCAAATTACGAATTCCATCTACACCCAATGGCACCCCCATTACCATTCACCCCGCCCTCTGATTATCACCACGCAATTTACTGACCCCATTTACCCAGTATTTGACACCTCACATGACCTATTTTCGAGTTTCACCTACTCACATTAGCCCCCCCAATTACCATTAACCCCGCCCCTTTAATTATCACCACGCAATTTACTGACCCCATTATTCCAGTATTTGACACCTCACATGATCCATTTTCGAGTTTCACCTACACCCATTAGCGCGCCCTCCATTACCGTTAGGCCCCGCCCCTTTAATTATCACCACGCAATTTACTGACCCCATTTACCCATTCTTCGACATCGAACATGACCTAATTACGAATTCCACCTCCCATTAGCCTTCCACGCCCGTGCACACGTGGGTACATGAGACTAGTGCAGGAAAGATCTATTTTAGCCGTGAAAACGAAAACTATGTTACGGGCTAAGTATCTGCCCCAAGCCCGCCATGAAAAATATATATCCTTATTTTCTCACAAAGGAAGACACTTAAGATCACGCCCGTACGCCCACGTCAGCCTTCCACGTCAGGGGCTTCCACATGCCGGGCAAGCCATCCATCACGGACATCAGATCGTGGTATGGCTTCGTAAACCAGCTCGCCCCCTTCCTCGCCACCGCGCCGATCATGAACGCCTTCCGGGAGTTACTGAAGAAACCAACCGGAAGACACGTGTACTGGGACGACCAGCTTCAGTAGAAATTCCGCCAAGCCCAGGACACTATATGCCAGCTGGCCAAGGACGGTCTGACGTATTACGATAAAACCCGCCCCACCGCTGCCATCACCGACTGGAGCCGAGAGGGCATCGGATTCGTCATCCTCCAGCAGTACTGCAGTTGTGCATCGGCCTCCGCCCCATACTGCTGCTGACGTGACACTGAGGCAACAAGTGTACCAGGCGTGTGACTCAATCGGCAGTGTCGACGCCCTGAGGGCCATGTGTTGTGCTCACGAGGCCGCCCGTCGCGACACCACAGGTGGTGGAGGCCCGGGGCGGGAGGCTGCTCGTGCGGCTGGCACCGCGCAAAGTGAGGAGACCGAGTGCGAGGAAGAGTAGCTGTAATTTGAACTGAGCTATAAGATTAACAGTATTTATAACTGTTGGTGGAATTGAGGTTTTAAATCTAATAATTGTAATTCAGCTTAAGAGTTGTAAAAAGTAAACTAACTCATGTAAACAATATTCTCATGAGTAAATACACTCATCATATATATAAGGAAAAAAGTGCCCACCACCTCAGACAATTTGGTGGAAGACACTTAAAAATCCCTCCCTGACACTTACCCTGACGGTGGTAAGGGTATACAATATACATATTAGCGACGTTTCACAGGAGGTTTAATACATTATGTTAGTATCTTAATGTAGTGACACGACTTGCCTGATGGGCGAGCCTCGCATAACCCACTTAGCCAGGGGGTTAAGTACCTCTTTGGCCGACTGGTAAAGGAGTAGCTCTCCCGTTACGCTGGTCGCGGGTTCGATCCCCGGCGCCGGCAAACCTTTCCTTGTCTGGATTAATTTCTCGTGTGTTTCGTTACACGCGGTTTGTCGTGTGGGAGTGTTGTGAAGAGAAAATTCTGGCATTTCATTAATACTAACTAACAGCTTACAGAATATTGAAAACTTCTGAAAAAAATGTGAAAAGTTTTATAACAGCCATTGTATTCTGGCAGAGACACAGGTCAGTCAGGTGTCATGTTAGGTCTTGTTCATTAGGTTAGGTTAGAATTAAATAACACTAAACTTCCTAGCGATCCGATCACACCTCGGACAATGTATTGCATCAGCGGCACACGTTAGGTTTTATGAGGTAATAATTCTTGCTTTAAACAGAACCAGCTCATGGGTAATATATATGACAACAATAATGCCCACCTAGCTGTGTGCTGGATAACCATTAACAGTACTATGCATTACTTACCAACTGACGCAGGGGCAGGTCGTGACATGCGAGGCGGGGCAGGGCGGGGGGTCAGGGAGTGGACCTCCAGCATTGAAAAGTCACCCATTCAGCGCACGGTTTCTGTAAAATAGCAGCATCCCCATAATAAAGAGCATCATATACTGACCAAAGCAGAAATAAGTAGTACCAAGGAATCAAGGTACAAATGGAATACGAGAAATTTTCAGAGTAAATTCTCAGACGGGGTTAGATTAGGTTAGTTTTCTTTTTTTATTGATCATGTTTCGTAATGGTCCCTCTAAGCAAGAAAAATGAGAAAAAATCACCCCTCACACAGCTATGGGCTTGTGTAACCATCAACAGTGGTATGCATTTCTTACCAATGTATGCCGGGAGGTCATGACGCAGGGCAGGGCGGGTCATCTCAGGCATGGAAGAGTCGGTCATTTAGGGGTTTCTGGAAACTATAACCTTATAAATAATAGCAGGCATCATATATTTATCAGAAATGAACAGTCAGTGTCTCAAAATTGGTATGCAAAGCTAATATGCTACCTAACTCCTACTCCCAAGGTTAGGTTAGAATTGTTTTGAATCTTACAGTACAGGGATGCAAGTCAAGGGTATTTATAACAACACACCCCACATAGCTATGGACTGGAATATCCATTAACAGCAGGCATTTCTTACCAATTTATGCCAGGGGGCAGGCAGGCCAGGAAGGTGGGGCGGGGGCAGGTCGGGTCATCTCCGGCATGTAGTGGTTTCTGTAAAATACAAGGAATTACCAGACCTAAACCACTATTACACAAGCCCACTACACACCACAAAAAATGTCCACATATGCAAAAACTGCCAACCGCCCCCCTCCTCCCAGCCAGCAGGGGGCGTGTGTGGGTGGTTAACACACGGCAAACGAGAGAAGCCCCAGCTTCAGCCCACGAGACTTCCTTCCACGCCCGTGCATTATAACATAGGATAGAAGATTAGAGATGTAAAAAGCAAAGCGAAAAGAAAAAAATATGTTACGGGTAGGTTACTGTCCCAGCCCGCCACGAAAATATATATCCTTATTTTCTCAAAGGAAGCAACTTAAGATCACGCCTGTACGCCCACGACAGCCTTCCACGCCCGTGCACACGTGGATATATGAGACTAGTGCAGGAAAGATGTATTTTAGCCGTGAAAACGAAAAAATATGTTACGGGGTAGGTTACTGTCCCAGCCCGCCACGAAAAATATATATCCTTATTTTCTCAAAAAGGAAGACACTTAAGATCACGCCCGTACACCCACGTCAGCCTTCCACGCCCGTGCACACGTGGATATATGAGACCAGTGCAGGAAAGATGTATTGTAGCCGTGAAGACGAAAATTTTGTTACGAGGTGAATGTCAAACTGCCCCGCCCCGCCCCGCTCCGCCCGCCGAGAACATTTGAGCTTGTTTTCTGCAATATTACATCATCTACGCTAACGCCAGTGTAGGAAAGCCTTTCCCCATCGACAGTGAATGCGTGGGGCGTTGTGGCGACTCTTGCAAACGATAATTAGTGACACAGCGTAAGAAAAACTGTCTGTACGGGGCTGGGCTCAGTTCCGGCGGCCCCCGATGACGCGGGTGTTAGAATCGCTCCTAACGGGGTAACTAACGCTGGCACACCTGACCTGGCACCTCACACACCTGCCGGCACACCTCTAAATTATGTTGTAATAGTCCACGCCCCCCAGTGGTCAGTATTTAGGCCACATTACCTGATATTGCACGAGGCAACTCGAAGCCGTTCGTCCATAATTAAGCAAACGTTTGTGTTTTTTCCAAGTCAATGAAAAAAATGCATAAACGTCCCTTATTTCTAAACGTACACCAATTCTGATACACCACTGGAATACAACAGAATAGACAACAGAATACATTAAAATACAACAGAATACAACAAAAAACAACGGAATAGAACATAATACATTAAAATACAACAGAATACAACAAAAAACAACGGAATAGAACATAATACATTAAAATACAACAGAATACAACAGAATACAACAAAAAACAACGGAATAGAACATAATACATTAAAATACAACAGAATACAACAGAATAAACAGAAAACAGTAGGAAACAACAGAAAACAACAGAAAAAACGGGAAACAACAGAAAAACAACAAGAAACAACAGGAAACAACAGAAAAACAACGGAATAGAACAGAATACATTAAAATACAACAGAATACAACAGAATAGAACAGAAAACAACAGGAAACAACAGAGAACAACAGAAAAAACAACAGAAAACAACGGGAAACAACAGAAAAACAACAGGAAACAACAGAAAAACAACAGGAAACAAAAGAAAAACAACAGGAAACAACAGAAAAACAAAAGAAAAGAACAGAAAAACAACAGAAAACATTAAAAAACAACAGAAAAACAACATAAAACAACAGAAAAACAACAGAAAAATAACGGAAAACAACAGAAAAACAACAGAAAAGATTAGAAAACAACAGAAAAACAACAGAAAAATAACGGAAAACAACAGAAAAACAACAGAAAGCAAAAGAAAAACAACACAAAACAAAAGAAAACAACCGAAAACAACAGAAAAACAACAGAAAATAACAGAAAAACAACATAAAACAAAAGAAAACAACAGAAAAACAACAGAAAGCAAAAGAAAAACAACAGAAAACAAAGAGAATACAACAGAATACAACAGAATAAAAGAGAATACAACAGAATAAAAGATAATACAACAGAATACAACAGAATAAAAGAGAATACAACAGAAAAAAAGATAATACAACAGAATACAACAGAATAAAAGAGAATACAACAGAATACAACAGAATAAAAGAGAATACAACAGAATACAACAGAATAAAAGAGAATACAACAGAATACAACAGAATAAAAGAGAATACAACAGAATACAACAGAATAAAAGATAATACAACAGAA
Organism: Eriocheir sinensis; assembly: GCF_024679095.1. Taxonomy (NCBI): domain Eukaryota; kingdom Metazoa; phylum Arthropoda; class Malacostraca; order Decapoda; family Varunidae; genus Eriocheir; species Eriocheir sinensis. Next base: position 227,150 of record NW_026111901.1, read on the forward strand.
TACAACAGAATAAAAGATAATACAACAGAATACAACAGAATAAAAGAGAATACAACAGAATACAACAGAATAAAAGATAATACAACAGAATACAACAGAATAAAAGATAATACAACAGAATACAACAGAATAAAAGAGAATACAACAGAATACAACAGAATACAACAGAATAAAAGATAATACAACAGAATACAACAGAATACAACAGAATAAAAGAGAATACAACAGAATACAACAGAATAAAAGAGAATACAACAGAATAAAAGAGAATACAACAGAATAAAAGAGAATACAACAGAATAAAAGAGAATACAACAGAATAAAAGAGAATACAACAGAATACAACAGAATAAAAGAGAATACAACAGAATAAAAGAGAATACAACAGAATACAACAGAATAAAAGAGAATACAACAGAATACAACAGAATAAAAGAGAATACAACAGAATACAACAGAATAAAAGAGAATACAACAGAATACAACAGAATAAAAGAGAATACAACAGAATAAAAGATAATACAACAGAATACAACAGAATAAAAGAGAATACAACAGAATACAACAGAATAAAAGAGAATACAACAGAATAAAAGAGAATACAACAGAATACAACAGAATACAACAGAATACAACAGAATAAAAGAGAATACAACAGAATAAAAGAGAATACAACAGAATAAAAGAGAATACAACAGAATACAACAGAATAAAAGAGAATACAACAGAATACAACAGAATAAAAGAGAATACAACAGAATACAACAGAATAAAAGAGAATACAACAGAATACAACAGAATAAAAGATAATACAACAGAATACAACAGAATAAAAGAGAATACAACAGAATACAACAGAATAAAAGAGAATACAACAGAATAAAAGAGAATACAACAGAATACAACAGAATAAAAGAGAATACTACAGAATACAACAGAATAAAAGATAATACAACAGAATACAACAGAATAAAAGATAATACAACAGAATACAACAGAATACAACAGAATAAAAGATAATACAACAGAATACAACAGAATAAAAGATAATACAACAGAATACAACAGAATACAACAGAATAAAAGATAATACAACAGAATACAACAGAATAAAAGATAATACAACAGAATACAACAGAATAAAAGAGAATACAACAGAATACAACAGAATAAAAGAGAATACAACAGAATACAACAGAATAAAAGAGAATACAACAGAATAAAAGAGAATACAACAGAATACAACAGAATAAAAGAGAATACAACAGAATACAACAGAACAAAACAGAATACAACAGAATAAAAGAGAATACAACAGAATACAACAGAATACAACAGAATAAAAGAGAATACAACAGAATACAACAGAATAAAAGAGAATACAACAGAATACAACAGAATAAAACAGAATAAAAGAGAATACAACAGAATACAACAGAATAAAAGAGAATACAACAGAATAAAAGAGAATACAACAGAATAAAAGAGAATACAACAGAATAAAAGAGAATACAACAGAATACAACAGAATAAAAGAGAATACAACAGAATACAACAGAATAAAAGAGAATACAACAGAATACAACAGAATAAAAGAGAATACAACAGAATACAACAGAATAAGAGAATACAACAGAATACAACAGAATAAAAGAGAATACAACAGAATACAACAGAATAAAAGAGAATACAACAGAATACAACAGAATAAAAGATAATACAACAGAATACAACAGAATACAACAGAATAAAAGAGAATACAACAGAATACAACAGAATAAAAGAGAATACAACAGAATACAACAGAATAAAAGAGAATACAACAGAATAAAAGAGAATACAACAGAATACAACAGAATAAAAGATAATACAACAGAATACAACAGAATAAAAGAGAATACAACAGAATAAAAGAGAATACAACAGAATACAACAGAATAAAAGAATACAACAGAATACAACAGAATAAAAGAGAATACAACAGAATACAACAGAATAAAAGAGAATACAACATAATACAACAGATTAAAGAGAATACAACAGAATACAACAGAATAAAAGATAATACAACAGAATACAACAGAATAAAAGAGAATACAACAGAATACAACAGAATAAAAGAGAATACAACAGAATAAAAGAGAATACAACAGAATACAACAGAATAAAAGATAATACAACAGAATACAACAGAATAAAAGAGAATACAACAGAATAAAAGATAATACAACAGAATACAACAGAATAAAAGAGAATACAACAGAATACAACAGAATAAAAGAGAATACAACAGAATAATAGAGAATACAACAGAATAAAAGAGAATACAACAGAATACAACAGAATAAAAGAGAATACAACAGAATACAACAGAATACAACAGAATAAAAGAGAATACAACAGAATACAACAGAATAAAAGAGAATACAACAGAATAAAAGAGAATACAACAGAATACAACAGAATAAAAGAGAATACAACAGAATAAAAGAGAATACAACAGAATAAAAGAGAATACAACAGAATACAACAGAATAAAAGAGAATACAACAGAATAAAAGAGAATACAACAGAATAAAAGAGAATACAACAGAATACAACAGAATAAAAGAGAATACAACAGAATACAACAGAATAAAAGAGAATACAACAGAATACAACAGAATAAAAGAGAATACAACAGAATAAAAGAGAATACAACAGAATAAAAGAGAATACAACAGAATACAACAGAATAAAAGAGAATACAACAGAATAAAAGATAATACAACAGAATACAACAGAATAAAAGATAATACAACAGAATAAAAGAGAATACAACAGAATACAACAGAATAAAAGAGAATACAACAGAATACAACAGAATACAACAGAATAAAAGAGAATACAACAGAATACAACAGAATAAAAGAGAATACAACAGAATAAAAGAGAATACAACAGAATACAACAGAATAAAAGAGAATACAACAGAATACAACAGAATAAAAGAGAATACAACAGAATACAACAGAATAAAAGAGAATACAACAGAATACAACAGAATTAAAGAGAATACAACAGAATACAACAGAATAAAAGAGAATACAACAGAATACAACAGAATAAAAGAGAATACAACAGAATACAACAGAATAAAAGAGAATACAACAGAATAAAAAGAATACAACAGAATACAACAGAATACAAAAGAGAATAAAGAGAATACAACAGAATACAACAGAATAAAAGAGAATACAACAGAATACAACAGAATAAAAGAGAATACAACAGAATACAACAGAATATGGAGAATACAACAGAATACAACAGAATAAAAGAGAATACAACAGAATACAACAGAATAAAAGAGAATACAACAGAATACAACAGAATAAAAGAGAATACAACAGAATACAACAGAATAAAAGAGAATACAACAGAATACAACAGAATAAGAGAATACAACAGAATACAACAGAATAAAAGAGAATACAACAGAATACAACAGAATAAGAGAATACAACAGAATACAACAGAATACAACAGAATAAAAGAGAATACAACAGAATAAAAGAGAATACAACAGAATACAACAGAATAAAAGAGAATACAACAGAATACAACAGAATAAAAGAGAATACAACAGAATACAACAGAATAAAAGAGAATACAACAGAATAAAAGAGAATACAACAGAATAAAAGAGAATACAACAGAATAAAAGAGAATACAACAGAATACAACAGAATAAAAGAGAATACAACAGAATAAAAGAGAATAAAAGAGAATACAACAGAATACAACAGAATAAAAGAGAATACAACAGAATACAACAGAATACAACAGAATAAAAGAGAATACAACAGAATACAACAGAATAAAAGAGAATACAACAGAATACAACAGAATAAAAGAGAATACAACAGAATAAAAGAGAATACAACAGAATACAACAGAATAAAAGAGAATACAACAGAATACAACAGAATAAAAGAGAATACAACAGAATACAACAGAATAAAAGAGAATACAACAGAATAAAAGAGAATACAACAGAATAAAAGAGAATACAACAGAATACAACAGAATAAAAGAGAATACAACAGAATACAACAGAATACAACAGAATAAAAGATAATACAACAGAATACAACAGAATAAAAGAGAATACAACAGAATACAACAGAATAAAAGATAATACAACAGAATACAACAGAATAAAAGAGAATACAACAGAATACAACAGAATAAAAGAGAATACAACAGAATACAACAGAATAAAAGAGAATACAACAGAATACAACAGAATAAAAGAGAATACAACAGAATACAACAGAATAAAAGAGAATACAACAGAATACAACAGAATACAACAGAATACAACAGAATACAAGAGAATACAACAGAATAAAAGAGAATACAACAGAATACAACAGAATACAACAGAATAAAAGAGAATACAACAGAATACAACAGAATAAAAGAGAATACAACAGAATACAACAGAATAAAAGAGAATACAACAGAATAAAAGAGAATACAACAGAATACAACAGAATAAAAGAGAATACAACAGAATACAACAGAATAAAAGATAATACAACAGAATAAAAGATAATACAACAGAATACAACAGAATAAAAGAGAATACAACAGAATACAACAGAATAAAAGAGAATACAACAGAATACAACAGAATAAAAGAGAATACAACAGAATACAACAGAATAAAAGAGAATACAACAGAATACAACAGAATAAAAGATAATACAACAGAATACAACAGAATAAAAGAGAATACAACAGAATAAAAGATAATACAACAGAATACAACAGAATAAAAGAGAATACAACAGAATACAACATAATACAACAGAATAAAAGAGAATACAACAGAATACAACAGAATACAACAGAATAAAAGAGAATACAACAGAATACAACAGAATAAAAGAGAATACAACAGAATACAACAGAATAAAAGATAATACAACAGAATACAACAGAATAAAAGAGAATACAACAGAATACAACAGAAAAGAGAATACAACAGAATAAAAGAGAATACAACAGAATACAACAGAATAAAAGAGAATACAACAGAATACAACAGAATAAAAGATAATACAACAGAATACAACAGAATAAAAGAGAATACAACAGAATACAACAGAATAAAAGAGAATAAAAGAGAATACAACAGAATACAACAGAATAAAAGAGAATACAACAGAATACAACAGAATAAAAGAGTCCAGCACATGATCAGGCCATGGTGAACTCATACCACGAGTCTAGCACATGATCGGGCCATGGTGAATCCATATCACGAGTCTAGTACATGATCAGGCCTTGGTGAATACATATCATGAGTCTAGCACATGATCAGGCCGTGGTAATTACAATTACACCTACTCCCATTAGCCCCCATTACCGTTAACCCCCGCCCTTTTAATTATCAGCACGCAATTTACTGACCCTATTTACCCTTTTTCGTCACCGTACATTACCTAATTACGTTTTACACCTTATCCCAATGGCCCCCATTACCATTAACCCCGCCTTTTTAATTATCACCACGCAATTTACTGACCCCATTTACCCATCATTCGACACCGAACATGACCTATTTTCGAGTTTCACTTGCACCCATTGGGCCCCCTCCATTACCATAAATCCCGCACCTTTAATTATCACCACGCAATTTACTGACCCCATTTACCCATTACTCGACACCGAACATGACGTAATTATGAATTCCATACTCCCATTAGCCCCCATTACCATTAACCCCGCCCTTTAATTATCACCACGCAATTTACTGTCCCCATCTACCCATTATTCGACACCGAACATGACCAAATTGCGAATTCCACCTACTCCATTAGCCCCTCCATTACTATCAACCCTGCCCCTCTGATTATCACCATGCAATTTACTGACCCCATTAACCCAGTATTTGACACCTCACATGACCTATTTTCGATTTTCACGTACTCCATTAGCCCCCTCCATTAACATTAGCCCCACCTTTAATTATCACCACGCAATTTACTGACCCCATTACCCATTATTCGACACCGAACATGACCAAAGTACGAATTCCACCTACTCCCAATGAGCCCCCCATTACCATTAACCCCGCCCCTTTAATTATCCCCACGCAATTTACTGTCCCCATCTACCCCTTATTCGACACCGAACATGACCAAATTACGAATTCCATCTACACCCAATGGCACCCCCATTACCATTCACCCCGCCCCTCTGATTATCACCACGCAATTTACTGACCCCATTTACCCAGTATTTGACACCTCACATGACCTATTTTCGAGTTTCACCTACTCACCTTAGCCCCCAATTACCATTAACCCCGCCCCTTTAATTATCACCACGCAATTTACTGACCCCATTATTCCAGTATTTGACACCTCACATGATCCATTTTCGAGTTTCACCTACACCCATTAGCGGGCCCTCCCTTACCGTGAGCCCCGCCCCTTTAATTATCACCATGCAATTTACTGACCCCATTTACCCACTCTTCGACATCGAACAAGACCTAATTAATTCCTCCTACTAACATTAGCCTTCCACGCCCGTGCACACGTGGGTACATGAGACTAGTGCAGGAAAGATCTATTTTAGCCGTGAAAACGAAAACTATGTTACGGGCTAAGTATCTGCCCCAAGCCCGCCATGAAAAATATATATCCTTATTTTCTCACAAAGGAAGACACTTAAGATCACGCCCGTACGCCCACGTCAGGGGCTTCCACATGCCGGGCAAGCCATCCATCACGGACATCAGATCGTGGTATGGCTTCGTAAACCAGCTCGCCCCCTTCCTCGCCACCGCGCCGATCATGAACGCCTTCCGGGAGTTACTGAAGAAACCAACCGGAAGACACGTGTACTGGGACGACCAGCTTCAGTAGAAATTCCGCCAAGCCCAGGACACTATATGCCAGCTGGACGGTCTGACGTATTACGATAAAACCCGCCCCACCGCTGCCATCACCGACTGGAGCCGAGAGGGCATCGGATTCGTCATCCTCCAGCAGTACTGCAGTTGTGCATCGGCCTCCGCCCCATACTGCTGCTGACGTGACACTGAGGCAACAAGTGTACCAGGCGTGTGACTCAATCGGCAGTGTCGACGCCCTGAGGGCCATGTGTTGTGCTCACGAGGCCGCCCGTCGCGACACCACAGGTGGTGGAGGCCCGGGGCGGGAGGCTGCTCGTGCGGCTGGCACCGCGCAAAGTGAGGAGACCGAGTGCGAGGAAGAGTAGCTGTAATTTGAACTGAGCTATAAGATTAACAGTATTTATAACTGTTGGTGGAATTGAGGTTTTAAATCTAATAATTGTAATTCAGCTTAAGAGTTGTAAAAAGTAAACTAACTCATGTAAACAATATTCTCATGAGTAAATACACTCATCATATATAAGGAAAAAAGTGCCCACCACCTCAGACAATTTGGTGGAAGACACTTAAAAATCCCTCCCTGACACTTACCCTGACGGTGGTAAGGGTATACAATATACATATTAGCGACGTTTCACAGGAGGTTTAATACATTATGTTAGTATCTTAATGTAGTGACACGACTTGCCTGATGGGCGAGCCTCGCATAACCCACTTAGCCAGGGGGGTACCTCTTTGGCCGACTGGTAAAGGAGTAGCTCTCCCGTTACGCTGGTCGCGGGTTCGATCCCCGGCGCCGGCAAACCTTTCCTTGTCTGGATTAATTTCTCGTGTGTTTCGTTACACGCGGTTTGTCGTGTGGGAGTGTTGTGAAGAGAAAATTCTGGCATTTCATTAATACTAACTAACAGCTTACAGAATATTGAAAACTTCTGAAAAAAACCCGAAAAGTTTTATAACAGCCATTGTATTCTGGCAGAGACACAGGTCAGTCAGGTGTCATGTTAGGTCTTGTTCATTAGGTTAGGTTAGAATTAAATAACACTAAACTTCCTAGCGATCCGATCACACCTCGGACAATGTATTGCATCAGCGGCACACGTTAGGTTTTATGAGGTAATAATTCTTGCTTTAAACAGAACCAGCTCATGGGTAATATATATGACAACAATAATGCCCACCTAGCTGTGTGCTGGATAACCATTAACAGTACTATGCATTACTTACCAACTGACGCAGGGGCAGGTCGTGACATGCGAGGCGGGGCAGGGCGGGGGGTCAGGTAGTGGACCTCCAGCATTGAAAAGTCACCCATTCAGCGCACGGTTTCTGTAAAATAGCAGCATCCCCATAATAAAGAGCATCATATACTGACCAAAGCAGAAATAAGTAGTACCAAGGAATCAAGGTACAAATGGAATACGAGAAATTTTCAGAGTAAATTCTCAGACGGGGTTAGATTAGGTTAGTTTTCTTTTTTTATTGACCCGGCGGTAGCGAGGATCATGTTTCGTAATGGTCCCTCTAAGCAAGAAAATGAGAAAAATCACCCTCACACAGCTATGGGCTTGTGTAACCATCAACAGTGGTATGCATTTCTTACCAATGTATGCCGGGAGGTCATGACACAGGGCAGGGCGGGTCATCTCAGGCATGGAAGAGTCGGTCATTTAGGGGTTTCTGGAAACTATAACCTTATAAATAATAACAGGCATCATATATTTATCAGAAATGAACAGTCAGTGTCTCAAAATTGGTATGCAAAGCTAATATGCTACCTAACTCCTACTCCCAAGGTTAGGTTAGAATTGTTTTGAATCTTACAGTACAGGGATGCAAGTCAAGGGTATTTATAACACACACCCACATAGCTATGGACTGGAATATCCATTAACAGCAGGCATTTCTTACCAATTTATGCCAGGGGCAGGCAGGCCAGGAAGGTGGGGCAGGGGCAGGGCAGGTCAGGTCATCTCAGGCATGTAGTGGTTTCTGTAAAATACAAGGAATTACCAGACCTAAACCACTATTACACAAGCCCACTACACACAAAAAATGTCCACATATGCAAACCGCCCCCCGCCCAACCCAGCAGGGGGCTTCGTGGTGCAGTGGTTAGCACACTCGGCTCACAAACGAGAGAGCCTGAGTTCAATTCCCGACAGCCTTCCACGCCCGTGCATACGTGGATACATGAGATTAGTGCAGGAAAGATGTATTTTAGCCGTGAAAAGAAAAAAAATATGTTACAGGGAGGTTACTGTCCCAGCCCGCCACGAAAAATATATATCCTTATTTTCTCAAAAAGGAAGACACTTAAGATCACGCCTGTACACCCACGTCAGCCTTCCACGCCCGTGCACACGTGGATATATGAGACCAGTGCAGGAAAGATGTATTTTAGCCGTGAAGACGAAAATTTTGTTACGAGGTGAATGTCAAACTGCCCCGCCCCGCCCCGCTCCGCCCGCCGAGAACATTTGAGCTTGTTTTCTGCAATATTACATCATCTACGCTAACGCCAGTGTAGGAAAGCCTTTCCCCATCGACAGTGAATGCGTGGGGCGTTGTGGCGACTCTTGCAAACGATAATTAGTGACACAACGTAAGAAAAACTGTCTGTACGGGGCTGGGCTCAGGTCCGGCGGCCCCCGATGACGCGGGTGTTAGAATCGCTCCTAACGGGGTAACTAACGCTGGCACACCTGACCTGGCACCTCACACACCTGCCGGCACACCTCTAAATTATGTTGTAATAGTCCACGCCCCCCAGTGGTCAGTATTTAGGCCACATTACCTGATATTGCACGAGGCAACTCGAAGCCGTTCGTCCATAATTAAGCAAACGTTTGTGTTTTTTCCAAGTCAATGAAAAAAATGCATAAACGTCCCTTATTTCTAAACGTACACCAATTCTGATACACCACTGGAATACAACAGAATAGACAACAGAATACATTAAAATACAACAGAATACAACAAAAAACAACGGAATAGAACATAATACATTAAAATACAACAGAATACAACAGAATACAACAAAAAACAACGGAATAGAACATAATACATTAAAATACAACAGAATACAACAAAAAACAACGGAATAGAACATAATACATTAAAATACAACAGAATACAACAGAATAGAACAGAAAACAGCAGGAAACAACAGAAAAAACGGGAAACAACAGAAAAACAACAAGAAACAACAGGAAACAACAGAAAAACAACGGAATAGAACAGAATACATTAAAATACAACAGAATACAACAGAATAGAACAGAAAACAACAGGAAACAACAGAGAACAACAGAAAAAACAACAGAAAACAACGGGAAACAACAGAAAAACAACAAGAAACAACAGGAAACAACAGGAAACAAAAGAAAAACAACAGGAAACAACAGAAAAACAAAAGAAAAGAACAGAAAACAACAGAAAAACAACAGAAAACATTAGAAAACAACAGAAAAACAACAGAAAAATAACGGAAAACAACAGAAAAACAACAGAAAAATAACGGAAAACAACAGAAAAACAACAGAAAAGATTAGAAAACAACAGAAAAACAACAGAAAAATAACGGAAAACAACAGAAAAACAACAGAAAGCAAAAGAAAAACAACACAAAACAAAAGAAAACAACCGAAAACAACAGAAAAACAACAGAAAATAACAGAAAAACAACATAAAACAAAAGAAAACAGAAAAACAACAGAAAGCAAAAGAAAAACAACAGAAAACATAAGAAAACAACAGAAAAACAAAGAGAATACAACAGAATACAACAGAATAAAAGAGAATACAACAGAATACAACAGAATAAAAGATAATACAACAGAATACAACAGAATAAAAGAGAATACAACAGAATAATAAATAATACAACAGAATACAACAGAATAAAAGAGAATACAACAGAATACAACAGAATACAACAGAATAAAAGAGAATACAACAGAATACAACAGAATAAAAGAGAATACAACAGAATACAACAGAATAAAAGAGAATACAACAGAATACAACAGAATAAAAGAGAATACAACAGAATACAACAGAATAAAAGATAATACAACAGAATACAACAGAATAAAAGAGAATACAACAGAATACAACAGAATAAAAGATAATACAACAGAATACAACAGAATAAAAGAGAATACAACAGAATACAACAGAATACAACAGAATAAAAGAGAATACAACAGAATAAAAGAGAATACAACAGAATAAAAGAGAATACAACAGAATACAACAGAATACAACAGAATACAACAGAATAAAAGAGAATACAACAGAATACAACAGAATAAAAGAGAATACAACAGAATACAACAGAATAAAAGAGAATACAACAGAATAAAAGAGAATACAACAGAATACAACAGAATAAAAGAGAATACAACAGAATAAAAGAGAATACAACAGAATACAACAGAATAAAAGAGAATACAACAGAATACAACAGAATAAAAGATAATACAACAGAATACAACAGAATAAAAGAGAATACAACAGAATAAAAGAGAATACAACAGAATACAACAGAATACAACAGAATACAACAGAATAAAAGAGAATACAACAGAATACAACAGAATAAAAGATAATACAACAGAATACAACAGAATAAAAGATAATACAACAGAATACAACAGAATAAAAGAGAATACAACAGAATAAAAGAGAATACAACAGAATACAACAGAATAAAAGAGAATACAACAGAATAAAAGAGAATACAACAGAATAAAAGAGAATACAACAGAATACAACAGAATAAAAGAGAATACAACAGAATACAACAGAATAAAAGAGAATACAACAGAATAAAAGATAATACAACAGAATACAACAGAATAAAAGAGAATACAACAGAATACAACAGAATAAAAGAGAATACAACAGAATACAACAGAATACAACAGAATAAAAGAGAATACAACAGAATACAACAGAATAAAAGAGAATACAACAGAATACAACAGAATAAAAGAGAATACAACAGAATAAAAGAGAATACAACAGAATACAACAGAATAAAAGAGAATACAACAGAATAAAAGATAATACAACAGAATACAACAGAATAAAGAGAATACAACAGAATACAACAGAATAAAAGAATACAACAGAATAAAAGATAATACAACAGAATACAACAGAATAAAAGAGAATACAACAGAATACAACAGAATAAAAGAGAATACAACAGAATACAACAGAATAAAAGAGAATACAACAGAATACAACAGAATAAAAGAGAATACAACAGAATACAAGAATACAACAGAATAAAAGAGAATACAACAGAATACAACAGAATAAAAGAGAATACAACAGAATACAACAGAATAAAAGAGAATACAACAGAATAAAAGAGAATACAACAGAATACAACAGAATAAAAGAGAATACAACAGAATACAACAGAATAAAAGAGAATACAACAGAATAAAAGATAATACAACAGAATACAACAGAATAAAAGAGAATACAACAGAATACAACAGAATAAAAGAGAATACAACAGAATACAACAGAATACAACAGAATACAAGAGAATACAACAGAATAAAAGAGAATACAACAGAATAAAAGAGAATACAACAGAATACAACAGAATAAAAGAGAATACAACAGAATACAACAGAATAAAAGATAATACAACAGAATACAACAGAATAAAAGAGAATACAACAGAATACAACAGAATACAACAGAATACAACAGAATAAAAGAGAATACAACAGAATACAACAGAATAAAAGATAATACAACAGAATACAACAGAATACAACAGAATAAAAGAGAATACAACAGAATACAACAGAATAAAAGAGAATACAACAGAATACAACAGAATAAAAGAGAATACAACAGAATACAACAGAATAAAAGAATACAACAGAATACAACAGAATAAAAGAGAATACAACAGAATACAACAGAATAAAAAGAGAATACAACAGAATAAACAGAATACAACAGAATAAAAAGAGAATACAACAGAATACAACAGAATACAACAGAATAAAAGAGAATACAACAGAATAAAAGAGAATAAAACAGAATAAAACAGAATACAACAGAATAAATGAGAATACAACAGAATACAACAGAATAAAAGAGAATACAACAGAATAAAAGAGAATACAACAGAATACAACAGAATACAACAGAATAAAAGAGAATACAACAGAATACAACAGAATAAAAGAGAATACAACAGAATAAAAGAGAATACAACAGAATACAACAGAATAAGAGAATACAACAGAATACAACAGAATAAAAGAGAATACAACAGAATACAACAGAATAAAAGAGAATACAACAGAATACAACAGAATAAAAGAGAATACAACAGAATACAACAGAATAAAAGAGAATACAACAGAATACAACAGAATAAAAAAGAATACAACAGAATACAACAGAATAAAAGAGAATACAACAGAATAAAAGAGAATACAACAGAATAAAAGAAAATACAACAGAATACAACAGAATAAAAGAGAATACAACAGAATACAACAGAATAAAAGAGAATACAACAGAATAAAAAGAGAATACAACAGAATACAACAGAATAAAAGAGAATACAACAGAATACAACAGAATAAAAGAGAATACAACAGAATAAAAGAGAATACAACAGAATAAAAGAGAATACAACAGAATACAACAGAATAAAAGAGAATACAACAGAATACAACAGAATACAACAGAATAAAAGAGAATACAACAGAATACAACAGAATAAAAGAGAATACAACAGAATACAACAGAATAAAAGAGAATACAACAGAATACAACAGAATACAACAGAATAAAAGAGAATACAACAGAATACAACAGAATAAAAGAGAATACAACAGAATACAACAGAATAAAAGAGAATACAACAGAATACAACAGAATAAAAGAGAATACAACAGAATACAACAGAATAAAAGAGAATACAACAGAATAAAAGAGAATACAACAGAATACAACAGAATAAGAGAATACAACAGAATACAACAGAATAAAAGAGAATACAACAGAATAAAAGAGAATACAACAGAATACAACAGAATACGACAGAATACAACAGAATAAAAGAGAATACAACAGAATACAACAGAATAAAAGAGAATACAACAGAATACAAAAGAGAATACAACAGAAAAGAGAATACAACAGAATACAACAGAATAAAAGAGAATACAACAGAATAAAAGAGAATACAACAGAATAAAAGATAATACAACAGAATACAACAGAATAAAAGAGAATACAACAGAATACAACAGAATAAAAGAGAATACAACAGAATAAAAGAGAATACAACAGAATACAACAGAATAAAAGAGAATACAACAGAATACAACAGAATACAACAGAATAAAAGAGAATACAACAGAATACAACAGAATAAAAGAGAATACAACAGAATAAAAGAGAATACAACAGAATACAACAGAATAAAAGAGTCCAGCACATGATCTGGCCGTGGTGAACTTATACCACGAGTCTAGCACATGATCGGGTCATGGTGAATCCATATCACGAGTCTAGCACATGATCAGGCCGTGGTGAACACATCACGAGTCCAGCACATGATCAGGCCATGGTGAACTCATACCACGAGTCCAGCACATGATCAGGCCATGGTGAACTCATACCACGAGTCTAGCACATGATCGGGCCATGGTGAATCCATATCACGAGTCTAGTACATGATCAGGCCTTGGTGAATACATATCATGAGTCTAGCACATGATCAGGCCGTGGTAATTACGAATTACACCTACTCCCATTAGCCCCCCCCCATTACCGTTAACCCCCGCCCCTTTTAATTATCAGCACGCAATTTACTGACCCTATTTACCCCTTATTCGCCACCGAACATGACCTAATTACGAATTCCACCTACTCGCAATGGCCCCCCATTACCATTAACCCCGCCTTTTTAATTATCACCACGCAATTTACTGACCCCATTTACCCATCATTCGACACCGAACATGACCTATTTTCGAGTTTCACTTGCACCCATTGGGCCCCCCTCCATTACCATAAATCCCCGCACCCTTTAATTATCACCACGCAATTTACTGACCCCATTTACCCATTATTCGACACCGAACATGACCAAATTACGAATTCCACCTACTCCCATTAGCCCCCCATTACCATTAACCCCGCCCCTTTAATTATCACCACGCAATTTACTGACCCCATCTACCCATTATTCGACACCGAACATGACCAAATTACTAATTACACCTACTCCATTAGCCCCCTCCATTACTATTAACCCTGCCGTTTTAATTATCACCACGCAATTTACTGACCCCATTTACCCATTATTCGACACCGAACATGACCAAATTACGAATTCCACCTACTCCCAATGAGCCCCCCCCCCCATTACCATTAACCCCCGCCCCCTCTGATTATCACCACGCAATTTACTGACCCCATTTACCCAGTATTTGACACCTCACATGACCTATTTTCAAGTTTCACCTACTCCCATTAGCCCCCTCCATTACCATTAACCCCCGCCCTTTTTAATTATCACCACGCAATTTATTGACCCCATTTATACTTTATTCGACACTGAACATGTCCTAATTACGAACTCAACCTACTCCCATTAGCCCCCATTACCATCAACCCCCGCCCCCTCTCATTATCACCACGCAATTTACTGACCCCATTTACCCAGTATTTGACACCTCACATGACCTATTTTCGAGTTTCACCTACTCACATTAGCCCCCAATTACCATTAACCCCCGCCCCCGTTAATTATCACCACGCAATTTACTGACCCCATTTACCCATTATTCGACACCGAACATCACCTAATTACGAAATTCACCTACTCCATTAGCCCCCCGATATTACCATCAACCCCCGCCACCTCTCATTATCACCACGCAATTTACTGACCCCATTATTCCAGTATTTGACACCTCACATGATCCATTTTCGAGTTTCACCTACACCCATTAGCCCCCCCTCCATTACCGTTAGCCCCCGCCCCCTTTAATTATCACCACGCAATTTACTGACCCCATTTACCCATTATTCGACATCGAACATGACCTAATTACGAATTCCACCTACTCCCATTAGCCTTCCACGCCCGTGCACACGTGGGTACATGAGACTAGTGCAGGAAAGATCTATTTTAGCCGTGAAAACGAAAACTATGTTACGGGCTAAGTATCTGCCCCAAGCCCGCCATGAAAAATATATATCCTTATTTTCTCAAAGGAAGACACTTAAGATCACGCCCGTACGCCCACGTCAGCCTTCCACGTCAGGGGCTTCCACATGCCGGGCAAGCCATCCATCGCGGACATCAGATCGTGGTATGGCTTCGTAAACCAGCTCGCCCCCTTCCTCGCCACCGCGCCGATCATGAACGCCTTCCGGGAGTTACTGAAGAAACCAACCGGAAGACACGTGTACTGGGACGACCAGCTTCAGTAGAAATTCCGCCAAGCCCAGGACACTATATGCCAGCTGGCCAAGGACGGTCTGACGTATTACGATAAAACCCGCCCCACCGCTGCCATCACCGACTGGAGCCGAGAGGGCATCGGATTCGTCATCCTCCAGCAGTACTGCAGTTGTGCATCGGCCTCCGCCCCATACTGCTGTAAGGGCGGGTGGCACCTGGCCCTGTGCGGCAGCCGGCACCTCACCACCGCCGAGGCTGGATACGCAGCTGTGGAAGGGGAGGCTCTGGCGGTGGCGTGGTGCCTCCAAAAGGCGAGGTTGTTCCTGCTGGGATGCCCAAACCTCACCATCGTGACCGCCCCCTTGTGAAGCTCCTAGGAGACAGCTCTGACGAGCGTTGTCAACCCCAGGCTCTTCAGGCTCAAGGAACGAACACTACAGTTCCGATTCCAAATCAAATACCTCCCTGGGAAGAGCAACACCGCCGCCGACTTTCTGTCCCGCTACCCAGCTCTCAGGGCACCCCCGACAACAGCGGACCTCGACTCGGACGAGGATATCATCGGGGCAGTCGCCGCCGCAGTCACAGCCTGCACCGATCGGGAGGGACGCGTGGTGGACGAAGAGGAGGTCAAGCGGAAGGCCGCCGACGACCCGACGTACCAGATGTTAGTCGCCAAGGTCATGGCGGGTGACTGGCACCAGCATAAAGCACAAGAAGTGGCATCCCTGCGTCCCTTCTAGTGGGGAGGGACAGGCTGGCAGTGATGCACGACGTAGTGACATACATGTTTGACCAGGGGTACGTGCGCCTCGTCATCCCCGA
Source organism: Eriocheir sinensis (assembly GCF_024679095.1). Classification (NCBI taxonomy): domain Eukaryota; kingdom Metazoa; phylum Arthropoda; class Malacostraca; order Decapoda; family Varunidae; genus Eriocheir; species Eriocheir sinensis. The sequence goes on from NW_026111901.1 coordinate 244,354, forward strand.
AGCTCTCCGACAGCAGGTAGCAGCAAACCTACACGCCAGCCACCAGGGCCTCGGTTCCATGCTGCGGAGGGCGAGGCAGTGTGTATACTGGCCGGGGATTGAGGGGGACCTGCGGCACCACCGCTCCGCATGCACAGAATGCGAAACACGCGCCCCATCGCAGCCCGCAGAAACGCTGGCGATGACGCCGCCCCCTGAGTACCCGTTCCAGCAGACGGTGGCCGACATGTTCCAGCACGAAGGACACACGTACATGGCCTACGCCGACAGGCTTGCCGGCTGGCTGGAAATAGCTCACTTCCCACACGGCGCCACGTCCCAGAGAATCAAGACGCAACTGCGGCGATACTTCGCCCGCTGGGGGGCCCCGGAGCAAGTATCCACGGATGGCGGCACGAACCTGGCCAGCGACGAGATGATGGAGTTCCTGAAAAAGTGGGGCGTGTTGGTGCGCATGTCCTCTGCCCAATACCCACAATCCAACGGAAGGGCCGAGGTCGCCGTCAAGACAGCCAAGAGGCTCATCGTGCCCAACACCGGCGACGGAGGCAAACTCGACACAGACAGGATGGCGCTGGTGTCATCAACCACCTTTCAACAATCACATCCAACGCCTACCACCAGATGCGTTTAACACAACTTATCAACAGTCATTCGCATACCTTAATTGCGCTTCTTATTTTCATCACGCGCAAACATGTGTGCTTACCCAGGGCTGTGAACAAGGGTGCCTTCGTACACCAGCCTAATATATTTGGTGACCTCTGACCATACTGTCATAACATTACCGATGATAAATTGCCCTTGTGACAGTAAACCTCTCCCTTATTCTTCCTCTTCACTATTCCACCTTTCACCCCCTCTCATTTCCCTCTATTTCCTCACATCGCCAAACAGTGACTGGTGCGTCAATCTGTAAGAAGGCTGATACAAATGAACCAGGTAATTACAGTTAGAGCGAGATCAATTAGAGCGAACCGCAATTAGCGCGAGCCACCATCTACCAAGAAAAAAATTAATTAGCGCGAAAGCCTCAGTTAGCCCGGCCGCCCCTCACGGCGGGAGTCTGTTCTCACTACCCCAATAAACGTATCTATTCATCGCTGACCTCTGACTCCACCTCTCACCCCAACAACAAGCTTTTATATTAATGATGAAAACTTCCTAACACACACACACACACACACACACACACACATACCATTTTAGCGACCTGCCCTGAAGCCAAGACTGTTAGTTCACGTGTACGGCTGGGCGCCCAAAACCTGAGGAGGAAGAAGAAAAGTTAGGCCCATGCTCTTACATATGTTGGCACACAAGTAGGCCTACACATATTTGACAAGGCTTTCACAGGAGTTGTGGGTATGTCCACGGGTTCATTTATTCTCTTTTCTCCTCCATATATTACGTTTAGCTGGCTCAAGTGGTAGTTTAGGGTTACCAGACATTAGTAGTACTTGTATTATTTTCTTTTCTGTCCAAAAACTATCGCAACATAAAGATAACACTATGAATGTATAATTATTGTTAACATCGGTACTTACTGATGCTCTTTTTTGCAATATTTATGGGCCACAAACAGAAAGATACAATGTTATGCCTACTGTAAGCTGGTAACATTGAGGGAGTGAGGAGAATAATAAGGCTTTGTCCTAGGGTCACCTGGGTGTTATTCTATACATATACCGTCCCTGGCACCAATGACTGGCATCACACTGATTCTGGCACCACACAAATCTATGCCACTATGAACACTGCCTGGCATCACATAGCACTGCATAACACCTGACCCCATGTCACAGGAGAGGGGTAGGCAGGTCAGGTAACAAGACAGCCTAACACTGGGTAACTAATCTGTCTTGCATCACATAACACTGTCTGTGGCACTGTTAACACTGCCTGGCACTCCAGGCCCACGGGTGATAAAAGAGGGGAAGGACACTCAGGAAGATATTGCAGACCAGTGAGTTAATGAAGACTGGCCAACATTACACCCATCTATAAGAAGGCTGATACAAATGAACCAGGTAATTACAGACCTGTGAGTTAATGAAGACTGGCCAACATTACACCCATCTATAAGAAGGCTGATACAAATGAACCAGGTAATTACAGACCAGTGAGTTACATGAAGACTGGCCAACATTACACCCATCTATAAGAAGGCTGATACAAATGAACCAGGTAATTACAGACCTGTGAGTTACATGGAGACTGGCCAACATTACACCCATCTATAAGAAGGCTGATACAAATGAACCAGGTAATTACAGACCTGTGAGTTACATGAAGACTGGCCAACATTACACCCATCTATAAGAAGGCTGATACAAATGAACCAGGTAATTACAGACCTGTGAGTATGATAGGATAGCCAAAGGGTGTGTCTACCAGCCCACCAAGGCCCATCCATCTACCATGCACGCCGGTTGAATGGTAGGGAAAAATGTTACAGCTGGTTGAATGAAAATGGGAGGATTGGAAAATTTTGAAATGCCTAACTTCGTACCACTATACCTGCTGCCACATTGGAGTTAGGAACACGAATTTTTGTAGGAATAAAGGTCAACTACCACACTAACTACCACGCAAGCTACATTTACCTACCACACATACAAGCTGAGTTATATACAAAAATGTTAAATGTTATGACATTCAGAAAAATATAAACATAATTTTTCACTCCCCTAACTTTGACCTGCTATACCTCCTACCACACTCAAGTTAGGAACACGAATTTTGGTAGGAATAAAGGTCAACTACCACACTAACTACCACGCAAGCTACATTCACCTACCACACATACAAGCTGAGTTATATACAAAAATGTTAAACAGTATGCCATTCAGAAAAAAATATCCAGGATTTTTCACTCCCCTAACTTTGACCTGCTATAACTCCTACCACACTCAGGTTAGGAACACGAATTTTGATAGGAAGGAAGGTCAACTACCACTCTAACTACCACGCAAGCTAGATTTACCTACCACACATACAAGCTGAGTTATAGCAGAAAACGTAAAGTGATATGACAACCTTAAGAATTAACTACCACCACCACCATAACTACTACTACTACTACTACTACTACTACTTACATTCTGAAGTAGACTAGCACTCCTATGAAGACTATCGCCAGGATGAGCCCGAAGAATAGTCCGATGTAGAGCCCGGTGTTGCTAGCGGTAGAAGTAGAAGTAGTACTCACACTACTACTACTACTACTATCGGAGCCTATGGTGTTGTAGGCATCCTCTGGACCTGGAATAGTACAAAATAGTTAATAGTAATAGTAGTATTCATGGTAGTAATCTGTCTCTCTCTCTACTACTACTACTACTACTACTACTACTATTACTACTACATCTGGGAGGGTTAAAAATAGTCTAGTTAGTCTTATTACTAGTATTCAACACCCAACATAAGCTATTTCAACTACTACTACTACTACTACTACTACTATTACATCTGGGAGGGTTAAAAATAGTCTAGTTAGTCTTAGGATAGTCTTATTACTAGTATTCAACACCCAACATAAACTATTTTTACTACTACTACTACTACTACTACTACTACTACTACTACTACTACTATTACATCTGGGAGGGTTAAAAATAGTCTAGTTAGTCTTAGGATAGTCTTATTACTAGTATTCAACACCCAACATAAGCTATTTCTACTACTACTACTACTACTACTATTACATCTGGGAGGGTTAAAAATAGTCTAGTTAGTCTTAGGATAGTCTTATTACTAGTATTCAACACCCAACATAAGCTATTTCTACTACTACTACTACTACTACTATTACATCTGGGAGGGTTTAAAATAGTCTAGTTAGTCTTAGGATAGTCTTATTACTAGTATTCAACACCCAACATAAGCTATTTCTACTACTACTACTACTACTACTACTACTACTACATCTGGGAGGGTTAAAAATAGTCTAGTTAGTCTTAGGATAGTCTTATTACTAGTATTCAACACCCAACATAATATAATTTTACTACTACTACTACTACTACTACTACAACTACTACTATTACATCTGGGAGGGTTAAAAATAGTCTAGTTAGTCCTAGGATAGTCTTATTACTAGTATTCAACACCCAACATAAGCTATTTCTACTACTACTACTACAACTACTACTATTACATCTGGGAGGGTTAAAAATAGTCTAGTTAGTCTTAGGATAGTCTTATTACTAGTATTCAACACCCAACATAAGCTATTTCTACTACTACTACTACTACTACTACTACTACTACTACTATTACATCTGGGAGGGTTAAAAATAGTCTAGTTAGTCTTAGGATAGTCTTATTACTAGTATTTAACACCCAACATAAGCTATTTTTACTACTACTACTACTACTACTACTACAACTACTACTATTACATCTGGGAGGGTTAAAAATAGTCTAGTTAGTCCTAGGATAGTCTTATTACTAGTATTCAACACCCAACATAAGCTATTTCTACTACTACTACTACTACTACTACTACTGCTACTACAACTACTACTATTACATCTGGGAGGGTTAAAAATAGTCTAGTTAGTCTTAGGATCGTCTTATTACTAGTATTCAACACCCAACATAAGCTATTTTTACTACTACTACTACTACTACTACTACTACTACTACTACTATTACTACTTACCCAACACACACTTCGGTTCTCCACCCAACCACTCGCCCAGCTCGCCACATGACCTCCGGAAGCTCCCCCCGACCAGCCTGTGTTCCGGTAGACAGTGATATTCGACCAGGCTACCATATTCCAGGGTCTGGTTGAGTCGGACTATTCTACCATTATCCAAGCCTTGTGGTAGGTCGCAGGTCACATCTGGAAGGGTTAGGAATAGTCTGGTTAGTCTTCGGATAGTCATGTTAGTAGTATTCAACACCCAACATAAGCTATTTCTACTACTACTACTACTACTGCTACATCTGGGAGGGTTAAAAATAGTCTAGTTAGTCTTAGGATAGTCTTGTTACTAGTATTCAACACCCTACATAAGCTATTTCTACTACTACTACTACTACTACTACATCTGAGGGGGTTAGGAATAGTCTAGTTAGTCTTAGGATAGTCCTGTTAGTAGTATTCAACACCCAACATAAGCTATTTCTACTACTACTACTACTACTACTACTACTACTGCTACATCTGGGAGGGTTAAAAATAGTCTAGTTAGTCTTAGGATAGTCTTGTTACTAGTATTCAACACCCAACATAAGCTATTTCTACTACTACTACTACTACTACTACATCTGAGGGGTTTAGGAATAGTCTAGTTAGTCTTAGGATAGTCCTGTTAGTAGTATTCAACACCCAACATAAGCTATTTCTACTACTACTACTACTACTACATCTGAGGGGGTTAGGAATAGTCTAGTTAGTCTTAGGATAGTCCTGTTAGTAGTATTCAACACCCAACATAAGCTATTTCTACTACTACTACTACTACTACTACTACTACTACATCTGAGGGGGTTAGGAATAGTCTAGTTAGTCTTAGGATAGTCCTGTTAGTAGTATTCAACACCCAACATAAGCTATTTCTACTACTACTACTACTACTACTACATCTGAGGGGGTTAGGAATAGTCTAGTTAGTCTTAGGATAGTCCTGTTAGTAGTATTCAACACCCAACATAAGCTATTTCTACTACTACTACTACTACTACTACTACTACATCTGAGGGGTATTAGGAATAGTCTAGTTAGTCTTAGGATAGTCCTGTTAGTAGTATTCAACACCCAACATAAGCTATTTCTACTACTACTACTACTACTACTACATCTGAGGGGTATTAGGAATAGTCTAGTTAGTCTTAGGATAGTCTTATTACTACTATTCAACACCCTACAAGAGCTACTACAATCACCTACTTACTGGAACTACTACTACTACAACTACTATTACTTACATTCACAGCGCGGTTGACTGCCACTCCAGATACCATTACTACCACACTTCCGCTGACTATTTCCGACTATCCTCCTCCCCTTCTCGCAGGAATAGTCCGCTGTAGCCTCCACTCGGCCTCTATCCTCCACTACCACACTTAAGGCAGTAGTCAGCGTTGTAGTGAGGTTGGGACACCGGACTTCTGTAGGGGAGAGAATAGTATTAGTAGTAGTATAAGTAGTAGTAATATTAGTAGTAGTAGTAGTAGTGGCCTTGTGGGGTGTCGCATAGTCGGATAACAGGCCTTCTAGACACCGTGGGGATAGTCTAAAGTGTCCAGGGATAGTAGTAGTAGTAGTAGTAGTAGTAGCCTCATGAGGACAGTTCCTGATGTTGCTCCGTTACTAAAACCTCTGGAAGATGCTGTCAGAAACACCTTCATACCGGCGATAGCAAATGTCCCAGTGACCAGGAGAGAAGATTGCTGGAGTTGCCGCCAAAAATGGGTGGGCTCGGCATCACCAACCCACAAAATCTGGCCGAGTCTGAATTCGGGAACTCAATCCGAATCACAGCCTCTTTGACCGGATATATTACCAATCAAAATGAAAGGGGAGAAGACAACCCTCAATATATTAGGTCACTAAGGAATGAAATCTCCATAAACAGAGAAGGAAAACAGAGAGACACTCTGAGTGACCTAATGAGAGAACTCCCAGAAGACACAAGGAGGAGGACAGATATTGCACAGGAAGTGGGCGCTTCAAACTGGCTAACCACACTACCTATCAGGGCAAAAGGCTTCAACTTAAACAAAAAAGAATTTACTGATGCCCTTGCCCTCAGGTATGGCTGGCCAGTGGATGGGCTCCCAAACATGTGGCTCACCCTTCAACCAAAATCATGCCATGACATGCAAGAGAGGAGGTCTCGTCTGCATGAGACATGATGAAGTAAGAGACATAACAGCTCAGATGCTGAAAGAAGTCTGCCACGACGTGACTGTGGAACCCATGCTGCTCCCTCTGCAAGGCGAACACCTCGCCAGACGCACCGCTAATGTTTCCAACGAAGCACGAGTGGATGTTAGCGCCAGAGGGTTTTGGACTCGTGGACAAAGGGCATATTTTGACATAAGGATCTTTGATCCCATGGCCCATTGCCACAGAGACCTGACCCTTGATGCAGCCCACAGAAGAAACGAACAAGAGAAGAACAGAGCATATGAAGAAAGAATACAGAATGTGGACCAGGGCTCCTTCACCCCGGTAGTATTCACGACGGCAGGAGGGATGGGACCAAGGGCGCAGAGCTTCTACGCAAGACTCGCCGAAACACTGGCGGATAAGAAACAGCAGCCAAGAAGCAGTGTGGTCGCCTGGATGAGATGCAGGCTGTCCTTCTCCCTCCTGAGGTCAGCCTTGGTCTGCCTGAGAGGAACCAGGTCGCCTGCACCCAAAACCACCCACATTGCCGACCTGGACTTTGAGGCGACGGCGGTTGATAGTCATATCAACCACAAGCTCTGTTAGCTTAAAAATAAAATGCTTAGTAAAGTTTGTAATATTAAATAAAGATGGTTGTCGGCCACAGTCATTGGCGGGGTGGGGCCAATGAATTGCTTTGTGAAAGGATATGAGAGAATATACCGCTCACAACGCAACTCTAATAGATGGAGGCCCGTAGTAGTAGTAGTAGTAGTAGTAGACAGATAGTTAGATGTATTGAAGGTAAATAATCCTGGGTTAAATAATTAATACTGATACAAAACCTGTACCAAAATGGTGAACCACTAAACCTTTTTGAGTCAACACGTTTCATTTCAATTAATAAAGATATCAGTAAAGAAACAACAGTCCCAATCCCTCATGCAAGAGTTAACCAGCATCCTCATTCCTTCATCCCCTTCATGGCAAACTCCCGAACAGTCTTCCTTGGTCTGTACTTCCTCCTGCCTATGACTTGAACTCTTTCAAGAGGAGGGTATGGAGACACCTCCTCCTGAAGCTGACCTCTTTTGGCCACTCTGATAAACACAGTGAACAGCAAGCTTTCTTTTCTCAATAGTACTTTCTTTGCCCCATGACCTGCTTCCTCTGCCGTAAAAAAATATATACATAAAATAATTTAGATGTTACTACGCTATCTTCTGGTATGTGGGGCCAAATAGCACTTCTGTACAGGGTCAAATTGCATCTCTCTACAGTGGGCCTAGGCAGAAGTCTTACTGTACTGGGTCAAATTACATCTCCCTACAGGTGGGCCTAGGCATAATAAGTCTTACTGTAAAGGAAGCAGCCCAAGGGAGAACAAATACCACTAATAATGATAAAAAAGCCTGGTGCTAACTATGGAGAATGTGGCCAAAAGAGAGGGGAAAATTTTGTGAGGTGTGTTCATACTCTCCTCCTTATTAAAGAGTTCAAGTCACAGGCAGCCTGGCACCAGTCTTTGCTTTCTAAACTGCTGCCCTCTTCGGATTCTATCCCTCTCTCTGTTCCTCTATCTCCAGTTTCCTTTCCGGCCGTTCTATCTCTGCGGTGGTAGACGGTCACTGTTCTTCCCCTAAACCTATCAACAGTGGTGTTCCACAGGGCTCTGTCCTATCACCCACTCTCTTCCTGTTATTCATCAATGATCTTCTTTCCATAACAAACTGTCCTGTCCACTCATACGCCCTCACATGGAGTATGCCTCTCACGTGTGGGGGGGCTCCACCACACAGCTCTTCTGGACAGAGTGGAGTCTAAGGCTCTTCGTCTCATCAGCCTTGACGTGAGATTAACTTTAATTAACAAGAGTACTACATCACAGCAGTGCGAATATTCCTCTGTACAGGGTCCTAGGGTCACATGGGTGTTATTCTATACATTTGCCGTCCCCGGCACGAATGGCTGGCATCACACTGATTCTGGCACCACACGAATCTATGCCACTGTGAACACTGCCTGGTAACATAACACTGTCTGTGGCACTGCATATTAAACACCCTGGCTGAGCCCACATCACAGGAGGGGGGTCACACCAGGTAGGTGGTTAACAAGACACTGTAACACTGGGTAACTAATCTGTCTTGCATCACGTAACACCTGCTGAACATGGAGCTGTCGGTGGCACTGTTAACACTGCATAACACCTGAGAGCCCACGTCACAGCCCGTCACCTTAACACAGTGACGTAACACAGCCAGTAACAGCCCTATCATGTATCCAGGTAACAGAATACTACTAATGTCACAACGTGTAACACTCTCTGGGATCACGTAACACATTTAAACACTGCTGCTGCCACGTCACACACTCGTCCGTCACATGACGTAACGCTGTACTATGAAGGGGAGAAAACACTCACGGAAAGCGATTAATCTTTTTTTTCACCTTTAGAAGCAGAGCAGCAGCAGGGCCTGAAACCTCATCAACGGTAACATGATTTTTGGGCGGTTGATGCTTGAGGTCAATGAGTCACATATTTGACAAGGCTTTCGTAGGCGTTGTGGGGGACATTTCCAGAGGTAGATAATGACCCTGGTGGTAGCTTGACCCTTCCTCTGTACCATGAACGTTAAAAGACACTCACGGGAACACGATTCATCTCCTTTATGACCTCTTAAGAACAGCTGATACGGCGCGGGGTCAAAACTCGTCACCTATAAACACGTATTTGACAAGGCTTCCGTAGGCGTTGTAAGCATTTTCAGGGGTATTCAATGACCCTGGTGGTAGTTTGACCCTTCCTCTGTACCATGAACGTAAAAATACACTGTCTTACCGCCAAAAACACTGCAAACACCTCTCGAAACACGTCGTGAAGGAGGAACTGCGTGGACGATCAGCTGTGTTGTGTTATGATTTTTTACCGCGCACCGATGCTAGATTATCGTACTCAGAGCCGCGCATTTACCGGCTTCTGACCCATACCTGATGCCAAGAAGCCCCAATAATTAACCCTTTAAACAATAATCATATGTGAAGGCGGTTATTTGGGTGATAAAAGCAGTGTGGGGCTCAGAAATCGCCAGGTGACCCGCACTGGACTTTCGTACTTGAGGTGAAAGTGTTATACTTTGGGTCCCTAGAAAAATAAAAAAAAAATAAAATAAAAAGCGGCCATGTCCTGCAAAAGGCGACTAAACGAGAAGGAAACGAGACGAGGAATCCATTTCTGGCCTCGGCATAACGATACACTAAATATTAAGGGAGATATCGGCACGGAAAACTAGCGTGAAATTATCAAAAAAACATGAAAATCAATTATATTTATGTTATTTGAAGCTATTTTCATGCAAACGGCGACTCTTCTTGGGTAAAATAAGACGAGGAATCCATTTCTGGCCTCGTCATAACGCTACACTCAATATTAAGGGAGATATCGGCCCGGAAAGCTCGCGTGAAATTCACCCCAAAACATGAAAATAACCTATATTTATGTTATTTTCATGCAAACGGTGACTTTTTTTTTAGTAAAACGAGACGAGGAATCCAATTCTGGCCTCGGCATAACGCTACACTCAATATTAAGGAAGATATTGGCCCGGAAAGCTCGCGTGAAATTCCTCCAAAAACATGAAAATCAGCTATATTTATGTTATTTGAGGTTATTTTCATGAAAACGGTGACTCTTCTTGGGTAAAACGAGACGGGGAGTTCATTTCTGGCCTCTGCATAACGCTACACTCAATATTAAGGGTAATATCGGCCTGGAAAACTTGCGTGAAATTCCCCCCAAAACATGAAAATCAGTTATACAACAGAATACAACAGAATAAAAGAGAATACAACAGAATAAAAGATAATACAACAGAATACAACAGAATAAAAGAGAATACAACAGAATACAACAGAATAAAAGAGAATACAACAGAATAAAAGAGAATACAACAGAATACAACAGAATAAAAGAGAATACAACAGAATACAACAGAATAAAAGAGAATACAACAGAATAAAAGAGAATACAACAGAATACAACAGAATAAAAGAGAATACAAAAGAATAAAAGAGAATACAACAGAATACAACAGAATAAAAGATAATACAACAGAATACAACAGAATAAAAGAGAATACAACAGAATAAAAGATAATACAACAGAATACAACAGAATACAACAGAATAAAAGAGAATACAACAGAATAAAAGATAATACAACAGAATACAACAGAATACAACAGAATAAAAGAGAATACAACAGAATACAACAGAATAAAAGAGAATACAACAGAATACAACAGAATAAAAGAGAATACAACAGAATACAACAGAATAAAAGAGAATACAACAGAATACAACAGAATAAAAGAGAATACAACAGAATACAACAGAATAAAAGAGAATACAACAGAATACAAATAGAATAGAATAAAAGAAAATACAACAGAATACAACAGAATAAAAGATAATACAACAGAATACAACAGAATAAAAGAGAATACAACAGAATACAACAGAATAAAAGAGAATACAACAGAATAATACAGAATACAACAGAATAAAAGAGAATACAACAGAATAAAAGAGAATACAAAAGAATAAAAGAGAATACAACAGAATACAACAGAATAAAAGAGAATACAACAGAATACAACAGAATAAAAGATAATACAACAGAATACAACAGAATAAAAGAGAATACAACAGAATACAACAGAATAAAAGAGAATACAACAGAATAAAAGAGAATACAACAGAATAAAAGAGAATACAAGAGAATACAACAGAATACAAGAGAATACAACAGAATAAAAGAGAATACAACAGAATACAACAGAATAAAAGAGAATACAACAGAATACAACAGAATAAAAGAGAATACAACAGAATACAACAGAATAAAAGAGAATACAACAGAATACAACAGAATACAACAGAATAAAAGAGAATACAGAATAAAAGAGAATACAACAGAATAAAAGATAATACAACAGAATACAACAGAATAAAAGAGAATACAACAGAATACAACAGAATAAAAGAGAATACAACAGAATAAAAGAGAATACAACAGAATAAAAGATAATACAACAGAATACAACAGAATAAAAGAGAATACAACAGAATACAACAGAAAAAAAGATAATACAACAGAATACAACAGAATAAAAGAGAATACAACAGAATAAAAGAGAATACAACAGAATATAACAGAATACAACAGAATAAAAGAGAATACAACAGAATACAACAGAATAAAAGAGAATACAACAGAATACAACAGAATAAAAGAGAATACAACAGAATACAACAGAATAAAAGAGAATACAACAGAATAAAAGAGAATACAACAGAATACAACAGAATACAACAGAATAAAAGAGAATACAACAGAATAAAAGAGAATACAACAGAATAAAAGAATACAACAGAATACAACAGAATAAAAGAGAATACAACAGAATACAACAGAATAAAAGAGAATACAACAGAATACAACAGAATAAAAGAGAATACAACAGAATACAACAGAATAAAAGAGAATACAACAGAATACAACAGAATAAAAGAGAATACAACAGAATAAAAGAGAATAAAAGAGAATACAACAGAATACAACAGAATAAAAGAGAATACAACAGAATACAACAGAATAAAAGAGAATACAACAGAATACAACAGAATAAAAGAGAATACAACAGAATAAAAGAGAATACAACAGAATACAACAGAATAAAAGAGAATACAACAGAATACAACAGAATAAAAGAGAATACAACAGAATAAAAGAGAATACAACAGAATAAAAGAGAATACAACAGAATACAACAGAATAAAAGAGAATACAGAATACAAATAGAATACAACAGAATAAAAGAGAATACAACAGAATACAACAGAATAAAAGAGAATACAACAGAATAAAAGAGAATACAACAGAATAAAAGAGAATACAACAGAATAAAAGAGAATACAACAGAATACAACAGAATAAAAGAGAATACAACAGAATACAACAGAATAAAAGAGAATACAACAGAATAAAAGAGAATACAACAGAATAAAAGATAATACAACAGAATACAACAGAATAAAAGAGAATACAACAGAATAAAAGAGAATACAACAGAATAAAAGATAATAAAACAGAATAAAAGAGAATACAACAGAATACAACAGAATAAAAGAGAATACAACAGAATACAACAGAATAAAAGAGAATACAACAGAATACAACAGAATAAAAGAGAATACAACAGAATACAACAGAATAAAAGAGAATACAACAGAATACAACAGAATAAAAGATAATACAACAGAATACAACAGAATACAACAGAATAAAAGAGAATACAACAGAATACAACAGAATACAACAGAATAAAAGATAATACAACAGAATACAACAGAATAAAAGAGAATACAACAGAATAAAAGAGAATACAACAGAATAAAAGAGAATACAACAGAATACAACAGAATAAAAGAGAATACAACAGAATACAACAGAATAAAAGAGAATACAACAGAATACAACAGAATAAAAGAGAATACAACAGAATAAAAGAGAATACAACAGAATACAACAGAATAAAAGATAATACAACAGAATACAACAGAATAAAAGAGAATACAACAGAATAAAAGAGAATACAACAGAATACAAAAGAATAAAAGAGAATACAACAGAATAAAAGAGAATACAACAGAATAAAAGATAATACAACAGAATACAACAGAATAAAAGAGAATACAACAGAATACAACAGAATAAAAGAGAATACAACAGAATACAACAGAATAAAAGATAATACAACAGAATACAACAGAATAAAAGAGAATACAACAGAATAAAAGAGAATACAACAGAATACAACAGAATAAAAGAGAATACAACAGAATAAAAGAGAATACAACAGAATACAACAGAATAAAAGAGAATACAAAAGAATAAAAGAGAATACAACAGAATAAAAGAGAATACAAAATAATAAAAGAGAATACAACAGAATACAACAGAATAAAAGAGAATACAACAGAATACAACAGAATACAACAGAATAAAAGAGAATACAACAGAATAAAAGATAATACAACAGAATACAACAGAATAAAAGAGAATACAACAGAATACAACAGAATAAAAGAGAATACAACAGAATAAAAGAGAATACAACAGAATAAAAGAGAATACAACAGAATAAAAGATAATAAATACAACAGAATACAACAGAATAAAAGAGAATACAACAGAATACAACAGAATAAAAGAGAATACAACAGAATAAAAGAGAATACAACAGAATACAACAGAATAAAAGAGAATACAACAGAATACAACAGAATAAAAGAGAATACAACAGAATAAAAGAGAATACAACAGAATAAAAGATAATACAACAGAATACAACAGAATAAAAGAGAATACAACAGAATACAACAGAATAAAAGAGAATACAACAGAATACAACAGAATAAAAGAGAATACAACAGAATACAACAGAATAAAAGAGAATACAACAGAATACAACAGAATAAAAGAGAATACAACAGAATAAAAGAGAATACAACAGAATACAACAGAATAAAAGAGAATACAACAGAATAAAAGAGAATACAACAGAATAAAAGAGAATACAAAAGAATAAAAGATAATACAACAGAATACAACAGAATAAAAGAGAATACAACAGAATACAACAGAATAAAAGAGAATACAACAGAATACAACAGAATAAAAGAGAATACAACAGAATAAAAGAGAATACAACAGAATAAAAGATAATACAACAGAATACAACAGAATAAAAGAGAATACAACAGAATACAACAGAATAAAAGAGAATACAACAGAATAAAAGAGAATACAACAGAATACAACAGAATAAAAGAGAATACAACAGAATACAACAGAATAAAAGAGAATACAACAGAATAAAAGAGAATACAACAGAATAAAAGAGAATACAACAGAATACAACAGAATAAAAGAGAATACAACAGAATACAACAGAATAAAAGAGAATACAACAGAATACAACAGAATAAAAGAGAATACAACAGAATACAAGAGAATACAACAGAATAAAAAGAGAATACAAATAGAATACAACAGAATACAACAGAATAAAAGAGAATACAACAGAATACAACAGAATAAAAGAGAATACAACAGAATACAACAGAATAAAAGAGAATACAACAGAATAAAAGAGAATACAACAGAATAAAAGAGAATACAACAGAATACAACAGAATAAAAGAGAATACAACAGAATAAAAGAGAATACAACAGAATACAACAGAATAAAAGAGAATACAACAGAATAAAAGAGAATACAACAGAATAAAAGAGAATACAACAGAATACAACAGAATAAAAGAGAATACAACAGAATAAAAGAGAATACAACAGAATACAACAGAATACAACAGAATAAAAGATAATACAACAGAATACAACAGAATAAAAGAGAATACAACAGAATACAACAGAATAAAAGAGAATACAACAGAATAAAAGAGAATACAACAGAATACAACAGAATAAAAGAGAATACAACAGAATAAAAGAGAATACAACAGAATACAACAGAAAAAAAGAGAATACAACAGAATACAACAGAATAAAAGAGAATACAACAGAATACAACAGAATACAACAGAATAAAAGAGAATACAACAGAATAAAAGATAATACAACAGAATACAACAGAATAAAAGAGAATACAACAGAATACAACAGAATAAAAGAGAATACAACAGAATAAAAGAGAATACAACAGAATACAACAGAATAAAAGATAATACAACAGAATACAACAGAATAAAAGAGAATACAACAGAATACAACAGAATAAAAGAGAATACAACAGAATAAAAGAGAATACAACAGAATACAACAGAATAAAAGAGAATACAACAGAATACAACAGAATAAAAGAGAATACAACAGAATACAACAGAATAAAAGAGAATACAACAGAATACAACAGAATAAAAGAGAATACAACAGAATACAACAGAATAAAAGATAATACAACAGAATACAACAGAATAAAAGAGAATACAACAGAATACAACAGAATAAAAGAGAATACAACAGAATACAACAGAATAAAAGAGAATACAACAGAATAAAAGAGAATACAACAGAATACAACAGAATAAAAGAGAATACAACAGAATACAACAGAATAAAAGAGAATACAACAGAATAAAAGAGAATACAACAGAATAAAAGAGAATACAACAGAATACAACAGAATAAAAGAGAATACAACAGAATACAACAGAATAAAAGAGAATACAACAGAATAAAAGAGAATAAAACAGAATAAAAGATAATACAACAGAATACAACAGAATAAAAGAGAATACAACAGAATACAACAGAATAAAAGAGAATACAACAGAATAAAAGAGAATACAACAGAATACAACAGAATAAAAGAGAATACAACAGAATACAACAGAATAAAAGAGAATACAACAGAATACAACAGAATAAAAGAGAATACAACAGAATACAACAGAATAAAAGAGAATACAACAGAATACAACAGAATAAAAGAGAATACAACAGAATACAACAGAATAAAAGAGAATACAACAGAATACAACAGAATACAACAGAATAAAAGAGAATACAAAAGAATAAAAGAGAATACAACAGAATAAAAGATAATACAACAGAATACAACAGAATAAAAGAGAATACAACAGAATACAACAGAATAAAAGAGAATACAACAGAATAAAAGAGAATACAACAGAATAAAAGATAATACAACAGAATACAACAGAATAAAAGAGAATACAACAGAATAAAAGAGAATACAACAGAATACAACAGAATAAAAGAGAATACAACAGAATAAAAGAGAATACAACAGAATACAACAGAATACAACAGAATAAAAGAGAATACAACAGAATAAAAGAGAATACAACAGAATAAAAGATAATACAACAGAATACAACAGAATAAAAGAGAATACAACAGAATACAACAGAATACAACAGAATAAAAGAGAATACAACAGAATAAAAGAGAATACAACAGAATAAAAGATAATACAACAGAATACAACAGAATAAAAGAGAATACAACAGAATACAACAGAATAAAAGAGAATACAACAGAATACAACAGAATAAAAGAGAATACAACAGAATACAACAGAATAAAAGAGAATACAACAGAATACAACAGAATAAAAGAGAATACAACAGAATAAAAGATAAAACAACAGAATACAACAGAATAAAAGAGAATACAACAGAATACAACAGAATAAAAGAGAATACAACAGAATAAAAGAGAATACAACAGAATAAAAGATAATACAACAGAATACAACAGAATAAAAGAGAATACAACAGAATACAACAGAATAAAAGAGAATACAACAGAATACAACAGAATAAAAGAGAATACAACAGAATACAACAGAATAAAAGAGAATACAACAGAATACAACAGAATAAAAGAGAATACAACAGAATAAAAGAGAATACAACAGAATAAAAGATAATACAAAAGAATACAACAGAATAAAAGAGAATACAACAGAATACAACAGAATACAACAGAATAAAAGAGAATACAACAGAATAAAAGATAATACAACAGAATACAACAGAATAAAAGAGAATACAACAGAATAAAAGAGAATACAACAGAATAAAAGATAATACAACAGAATACAACAGAATAAAAGAGAATACAACAGAATACAACAGAATAAAAGAGAATACAACAGAATACAACTGAATAAAAGAGAATACAACAGAATAAAAGAGAATACAACAGAATAAAAGAGAATACAACAGAATAAAAGATAATACAACAGAATACAACAGAATAAAAGAGAATACAACAGAATACAACAGAATAAAAGAGAATACAACAGAATACAACAGAATAAAAGAGAATACAACAGAATACAACAGAATAAAAGAGAATACAACAGAATACAACAGAATAAAAGAGAATACAACAGAATACAACAGAATACAACAGAATAAAAGAGAATACAACAGAATAAAAGAGAATACAACAGAATACAACAGAATAAAAGAGAATACAACAGAATACAACAGAATAAAAGAGAATACAACAGAATACAACAGAATAAAAGAGAATACAACAGAATACAACAGAATACAACAGAATAAAAGAGAATACAACAGAATAAAACAGAATACAACAGAATAAAAGAGAATACAACAGAATACAACAGAATAAAAGAGAATACAACAGAATACAACAGAATAAAAGAGAATACAACAGAATACAACAGAATAAAAGAGAATACAACAGAATACAACAGAATAAAGAGAATACAACAGAATAAAAGAGAATACAACAGAATACAACAGAATAAAAGAGAATACAACAGAATACAACAGAATAAAAGAGAATACAACAGAATACAACAGAATAAAAGAGAATACAACAGAATACAACAGAATAAAAGAGAATACAACAGAATACAACAGAATAAAAGAGAATACAACAGAATACAACAGAATACAACAGAATAAAAAAGAATACAACAGAATACAACAGAATAAAAGATAATACAACAGAATACAACAGAATAAAAGAGAATACAACAGAACACAACAGAATAAAAGAGAATACAACAGAATAAAAGAGAATACAACAGAATAAAAGATAATACAACAGAATACAACAGAATAAAAGAGAATACAACAGAATACAACAGAATACAACAGAATAAAAGAGAATACAACAGAATAAAAGATAATACAACAGAATACAACAGAATAAAAGAGAATACAACAGAATACAACAGAATACAACAGAATAAAAGAGAATACAACAGAATACAACAGAATAAAAGAGAATACAACAGAATAAAAGAGAATACAACAGAATAAAAGATAATACAACAGAATACAACAGAATAAAAGAGAATACAACAGAATACAACAGAATAAAAGAGAATACAACAGAATAAAAGAGAATACAACAGAATAAAAGAGAATACAACAGAATAAAAGATAATACAACAGAATACAACAGAATAAAAGAGAATACAACAGAATAAAAGAGAATACAACAGAATAAAAGAGAATACAACAGAATAAAAGATAATACAACAGAATACAACAGAATAAAAGAGAATACAACAGAATACAACAGAATACAACAGAATAAAAGATAATACAACAGAATACAACAGAATAAAAGAGAATACAACAGAATACAACAGAATAAAAGAGAATACAACAGAATAAAAGATAATACAACAGAATACAACAGAATAAAAGAGAATACAACAGAATACAACAGAATAAAAGAGAATACAACAGAATAAAAGAGAATACAACAGAATAAAAGAGAATACAACAGAATAAAAGAGAATACAACAGAATACAACAGAATAAAAGAGAATACAACAGAATACAACAGAATAAAAGATAATACAACAGAATACAACAGAATAAAAGAGAATACAACAGAATACAACAGAATAAAAGAGAATACAACAGAATACAACAGAATAAAAGAGAATACAACAGAATAAAAGAGAATACAACAGAATACAACAGAATAAAAGAGAATACAACAGAATAAAAGAGAATACAACAGAATAAAAGAGAATACAACAGAATAAAAGAGAATACAACAGAATAAAAGATAATACAACAGAATACAACAGAATAAAAGAGAATACAACAGAATACAACAGAATAAAAGATAATACAACAGAATACAACAGAATAAAAGAATACAACAGAATACAACAGAATAAAAGAGAATACAACAGAATAAAAGAGAATACAACAGAATAAAAGATAATACAACAGAATACAACAGAATAAAAGAGAATACAACAGAATACAACAGAATAAAAGAGAATACAACAGAATACAACAGAATAAAAGAGAATACAACAGAATACAACAGAATACAACAGAATAAAAGAGAATACAACAGAATAAAAGAGAATACAACAGAATAAAAGATAATACAACAGAATACAACAGAATAAAAGAGAATACAACAGAATACAACAGAATAAAAGAGAATACAACAGAATAAAAGAGAATACAACAGAATAAAAGATAATACAACAGAATACAACAGAATAAAAGAGAATACAACAGAATACAACAGAATAAAAGAGAATACAACAGAATACAACAGAATACAAGAGAATAAAAGAGAATACAACAGAATAAAAGAGAATACAACAGAATACAACAGAATAAAAGAGAATACAACAGAATACAACAGAATAAAAGAGAATACAACAGAATATAACAGAATAAAAGAGAATAATATAGAATACAACAGAATACATCAGAATAAAAGAGAATACAACAGAATACAACAGAATACAACAGAATAAAAGAGAATACAACAGAATACAACAGAATAAAAGAGAATACAACAGAATACAACAGAATAAAAGAGAATACAACAGAATACAACAGAATAAAAGAGAATACAACAGAATACAACAGAATAAAAGAGAATACAACAGAATAAAAGAGAATACAACAGAATACAACAGAATAAAAGAGAATACAACAGAATACAACAGAATAAAAGAGAATACAACAGAATACAACAGAATAAAAGAGAATACAACAGAATACAACAGAATAAAAGAGAATACAACAGAATACAACAGAATAAAAGAGAATACAACAGAATACAACAGAATACAACAGAATAAAAGAGAATACAACAGAATACAACAGAATAAAAGAATACAACAGAATACAACAGAATAAAAGAGAATACAACAGAATACAACAGAATAAAAGAGAATACAACAGAATAAAAGAGAATACAACAGAATAAAAGATAATACAACAGAATAAAAGAGAATACAACAGAATACAACAGAATACAACAGAATAAAAGAGAATACAACAGAATAAAAGAGAATACAACAGAATACAACAGAATAAAAGAGAATACAACAGAATACAACAGAATACAACAGAATAAAAGAGAATACAACAGAATACAACAGAATAAAAGAGAATACAACAGAATAAAAGAGAATACAACAGAATAAAAGATAATACAACAGAATACAACAGAATAAAAGAGAATACAACAGAATACAACAGAATAAAAGAGAATACAACAGAATAAAAGAGAATACAACAGAATAAAAGAGAATACAACAGAATACAACAGAATAAAAGAGAATACAACAGAATACAACAGAATAAAAGAGAATACAACAGAATAAAAGAGAATACAACAGAATAAAAGAGAATACAACAGAATAAAAGATAATACAACAGAATACAACAGAATAAAAGAGAATACAACAGAATACAACAGAATACAACAGAATAAAAGATAATACAACAGAATACAACAGAATAAAAGATAATACAACAGAATACAACAGAATAAAAGAGAATACAACAGAATAAAAGATAATACAACAGAATACAACAGAATAAAAGAGAATACAACAGAATACAACAGAATAAAAGAGAATACAACAGAATAAAAGAGAATACAACAGAATAAAAAAGAATACAACAGAATAAAAGAGAATACAACAGAATAAAAGAGAATACAACAGAATAAAAGAGAATACAACAGAATACAACAGAATACAACAGAATAAAAGAGAATACAACAGAATACAACAGAATAAAAGAGAATACAACAGAATAAAAGAGAATACAACAGAATAAAAGATAATACAACAGAATACAACAGAATAAAAGAGAATACAACAGAATACAACAGAATAAAAGAGAATACAACAGAATACAAGAGAATACAACAGAATAAAAGAGAATACAACAGAATAAAAGATAATACAACAGAATACAACAGAATAAAAGAGAATACAACAGAATAAAAGAGAATACAACAGAATAAAAGATAATACAACAGAATACAACAGAATAAAAGAGAATACAACAGAATACAACAGAATAAAACAGAATAAAATATAATACAACAGAATACAACAGAATAAAAGATAATACAACAGAATACAACAGAATAAAAGAGAATACAACAGAATAAAAGATAATACAACAGAATACAACAGAATAAAAGAGAATACAACAGAATACAACAGAATAAAAGAGAATACAACAGAATAAAAGAGAATACAACAGAATAAAAGATAATACAACAGAATAAAAGAGAATACAACAGAATACAACAGAATAAAAGAGAATACAACAGAATACAACAGAATACAACAGAATAAAAGATAATACAACAGAATACAACAGAATAAAAGAGAATACAACAGAATACAACAGAATAAAAGAGAATACAACAGAATAAAAGAGAATACAACAGAATAAAAGAGAATACAACAGAATAAAAGAGAATACAACAGAATAAAAGATAATACAACAGAATACAACAGAATAAAAGAGAATACAACAGAATACAACAGAATAAAAGAGAATACAACAGAATACAACAGAATAAAAGATAATACAACAGAATACAACAGAATAAAAGAGAATACAACAGAATACAACAGAATAAAAGAGAATACAACAGAATAAAAGAGAATACAACAGAATAAAAGATAATACAACAGAATACAACAGAATAAAAGAGAATACAACAGAATACAACAGAATAAAAGAGAATACAACAGAATACAACAGAATAAAAGAGAATACAACAGAATAAAAGATAATACAACAGAATAAAAGAGAATACAACAGAATACAACAGAATAAAAGAGAATACAACAGAATAAAAGAGAATACAACAGAATAAAAGATAATACAACAGAATACAACAGAATAAAAGAGAATACAACAGAATACAACAGAATACAACAGAATAAAAGATAATACAACAGAATACAACAGAATAAAAGAGAATACAACAGAATAAAAGAGAATACAACAGAATACAACAGAATAAAAGAGAATACAACAGAATAAAAGAGAATACAACAGAATACAACAGAATAAAAGAGAATACAACAGAATACAACAGAATACAACAGAATAAAAGAGAATACAACAGAATAAAAGATAATACAACAGAATACAACAGAATAAAAGAGAATACAACAGAATAAAAGAGAATACAACAGAATAAAAGAGAATACAACAGAATAAAAGATAATACAACAGAATACAACAGAATAAGAGAATACAACAGAATACAACAGAATAAAAGAGAATACAACAGAATACAACAGAATAAAAGAGAATACAACAGAATACAACAGAATAAAAGAGAATACAACAGAATACAACAGAATAAAAGAGAATACAACAGAATACAACAGAATAAAAGAGAATACAACAGAATACAACAGAATACAACAGAATAAAAGAGAATACAACAGAATACAACAGAATAAAAGAGAATACAACAGAATAAAAGATAATACAACAGAATAAAAGAGAATACAACAGAATACAACAGAATAAAAGAGAATACAACAGAATACAACAGAATAAAAGAGAATACAACAGAATACAACAGAATAAAAGAGAATACAACAGAATAAAAGATAATAAAACAGAATACAACAGAATAAAAGATAATACAACAGAATACAACAGAATAAAAGATAATACGACAGAATACAACAGAATAAAAGAATACAACAGAATACAACAGAATAAAAGATAATACAACAGAATAAAAGAGAATACAACAGAATAAAAGATAATACAACAGAATACAACAGAATAAAAGAGAATACAACAGAATAAAAGATAATACAACAGAATACAACAGAATACAACAGAATAAAAGATAATACAACAGAATACAACAGAATAAAAGATAATACAACAGAATAAAAGAGAATACAACAGAATACAACAGAATAAAAGAGAATACAACAGAATAAAAGAGAATACAACAGAATAAAAGAGAATACAACAGAATAAAAGAGAATACAACAGAATAAAAGAGAATACAACAGAATACAACAGAATAAAAGAGAATACAACAGAATACAACAGAATAAAAGAGAATACAACAGAATACAACAGAATAAAAGAGAATACAACAGAATAAAAGAGAATACAACAGAATAAAAGAGAATACAACAGAATAAAAGATAATACAACAGAATACAACAGAATAAAAGAGAATACAACAGAATACAACAGAATAAAAGAGAATACAACAGAATAAAAGATAATACAACAGAATACAACAGAATAAAAGAGAATACAACAGAATACAACAGAATAAAAGAGAATACAACAGAATAAAAGAGAATACAACAGAATAAAAGATAATACAACAGAATACAACAGAATAAAAGAGAATACAACAGAATACAACAGAATAAAAGATAATACAACAGAATACAACAGAATAAAAGATAATACAACAGAATACAACAGAATAAAAGAGAATACAACAGAATACAACAGAATAAAAGAGAATACAACAGAATACAACAGAATAAAAGATAATACAACAGAATACAACAGAATAAAAGAGAATACAACAGAATAAAAGATAATACAACAGAATAAAAGAGAATACAACAGAATACAACAGAATAAAAGAGAATACAACAGAATACAACAGAATAAAAGAGAATACAACAGAATACAACAGAATAAAAGAGAATACAACAGAATAAAAGATAATAAAACAGAATACAACAGAATAAAAGATAATACAACAGAATACAACAGAATAAAAGAGAATACAACAGAATACAACAGAATAAAAGAGAATACAACAGAATACAACAGAATAAAAGATAATACAACAGAATAAAAGAGAATACAACAGAATAAAAGATAATACAACAGAATACAACAGAATAAAAGAGAATACAACAGAATAAAAGATAATACAACAGAATACAACAGAATACAACAGAATAAAAGATAATACAACAGAATACAACAGAATAAAAGATAATACAACAGAATAAAAGAGAATACAACAGAATACAACAGAATAAAAGAGAATACAACAGAATAAAAGAGAATACAACAGAATAAAAGAGAATACAACAGAATAAAAGAGAATACAACAATAAAAGAGAATACAACAGAATACAACAGAATAAAAGAGAATACAACAGAATACAACAGAATAAAAGAGAATACAACAGAATACAACAGAATAAAAGAGAATACAACAGAATAAAAGAGAATACAACAGAATAAAAGAGAATACAACAGAATAAAAGATAATACAACAGAATACAACAGAATAAAAGAGAATACAACAGAATACAACAGAATAAAAGAGAATACAACAGAATAAAAGATAATACAACAGAATACAACAGAATAAAAGAGAATACAACAGAATACAACAGAATAAAAGAGAATACAACAGAATAAAAGAGAATACAACAGAATAAAAGATAATACAACAGAATACAACAGAATAAAAGAGAATACAACAGAATACAACAGAATAAAAGAGAATACAACAGAATACAACAGAATAAAAGATAATACAACAGAATACAACAGAATAAAAGATAATACAACAGAATACAACAGAATAAAAGAGAATACAACAGAATAAAAGAGAATACAACAGAATACAACAGAATAAAAGAGAATACAACAGAATAAAAGATAATACAACAGAATAAAAGAGAATACAACAGAATAAAAGATAATACAACAGAATAAGAGAATACAACAGAATAAAAGAGAATACAACAGAATAAAAGAGAATACAACAGAATACAACAGAATAAAAGAGAATACAACAGAATAAAAGAGAATACAACAGAATACAACAGAATAAAAGAGAATACAACAGAATACAACAGAATAAAAGATAATACAACAGAATAAAAGAGAATACAACAGAATACAACAGAATAAAAGAGAATACAACAGAATAAAAGAGAATACAACAGAATAAAAGAGAATACAACAGAATAAAAGAGAATACAACAGAATAAAAGAGAATACAACAGAATAAAAGAGAATACAACAGAATACAACAGAATAAAAGAGAATACAACAGAATACAACAGAATAAAAGAGAATACAACAGAATACAACAGAATAAAAGATAATACAACAGAATACAACAGAATAAAAGAGAATACTACAGAATACAACAGAATACAACAGAATAAAAGAGAATACAACAGAATAAAAGATAATACAACAGAATACAACAGAATAAAAGAGAATACAACAGAATACAACAGAATAAAAGATAATACAACAGAATAAAAGATAATACAACAGAATAAAAGATAATACAACAGAATACAACAGAATAAAAGAGAATACAACAGAATACAACAGAATAAAAGATAATACAACAGAATACAACAGAATAAAAGAGAATACAACAGAATACAACAGAATACAACAGAATAAAAGAGAATACAACAGAATAAAAGAGAATACAACAGAATAAAAGATAATACAACAGAATACAACAGAATAAAAGAGAATACAACAGAATACAACAGAATAAAAGAGAATACAGAATAAAAGAGAATACAACAGAATAAAAGATACAACAGAATACAACAGAATAAAAGAGAATACAACAGAATACAACAGAATAAAAGAGAATACAACAGAATACAACAGAATAAAAGAGAATACAACAGAATACAACAGAATAAAAGAGAATACAACAGAATACAACAGAATACAACAGAATAAAAGAGAATACAACAGAATAAAAGAGAATACAACAGAATAAAAGATAATACAACAGAATACAACAGAATAAAAGAGAATACAACAGAATACAACAGAATACAACAGAATAAAAGAGTCCAGCACATGATCAGGCCATGGTGAACTTATACCACGAGTCTAGCACATGATCGGGCCATGGTGAATCCATATCACGAGTCTAGTACATGATCAGGCCTTGGTGAATACATATCACGAGTCCAGCACATGATCAGGCCGTGGTGAACACATATCACGAGTCCAGCACATGATCAGGCCGTGGCGATTACATATCACGAGTCTAGCACATGATCAGTCTGTGGTGAACACATATCACGAGTCCAGCACATGATCAGGCCGTGGTGAACACATCACGAGTCCAGCACATGATCAGGCCATGGTGAACTCATACCACGAGTCTAGCACATGATCGGGCCATGGTGAATCCATATCACGAGTCTAGTACATGATCAGGCCTTGGTGAATACATATCATGAGTCTAGCACATGATCAGGCCGTGGTAATTACGAATTACACCTACTCCCATTAGCCCCCCCCCATTACCGTTAACCCCCGCCCCTTTTAATTATCAGCACGCAATTTACCGACCCTATTTACCCCTTATTCGCCACCGAACATGACCTAATTACGAATTCCAGCTACTCCCAATGGCCTCCCCCCATTACCATTAACCCCCGCCCTTTTTAATTATCAGCACGCAATTTACTGACCCCATTTACCCATCATTCGACACCGAACATGACCTATTTTCGAGTTTCACTTGCACCCATTGGGCCCCCCTCCATTACCATAAATCCCCGCACCCTTTAATTATCACCACGCAATTTACTGACCCCATTTACCCATTACTCGACACCGAACATGACCTAATTATGAATTCCACATACTCCCATTAGCCCCCATTACCATTAAACCCCGCCCCCTTTAATTATCACCTCGCAATTTACTGTCCCCATCTACCCATTATTCGACACCGAACATGACCAAATTGCGAATTCCACCTACTCCCATTAGCCCCCTCCATTACTATCAACCCCTGCCCCCACTGATTATCACCACGCAATTTACTGACCCCATTAACCCAGTATTTGACACCTCACATGACCCATTTTCGAGTTTCATGTACTCCCATTCGCCCCCCTCCATTACCATTAACCCAAGCCCTTTTTAATTATCACCATGCAATTTATTGACCCCATTTACCCATCATTCGACACCGAACATGACCAAATTACGAATTCCACCTACTCCCAATGAGGCCCCCCATTACCATTAACCCCGCCCCTTTAATTATCACCACGCAATTTACTGACCCCATTTACCCATTATTCGACACCGAACATGACCAAATTACGAATTCCATCTACACCCAATGGCACCCCATTACCATTCACCCCGCCCTCTGATTATCACCACGCAATTTACTGACCCCATTTACCCAGTATTTGACACCTCACATGACCTATTTTCGAGTTTCACCTACTCACATTAGCCCCCATTACCATTAACCCCGCCCTTTAATTATCACCACGCAATTTACTGACCCCATTATTCCAGTATTTGACACCTCACATGATCCATTTTCGAGTTTCACCTACACCCATTAGCCCCCGCCCCCTTTAATTATCACCACGCAATTTACTGACCCCATTTACCCATTCTTCGACATCGAACATGACCTAATTACGAATTCCACCTACTCCCATTAGCCTTCCACGCCCGTGCACACGTGGGTACATGAGACTAGTGCAGGAAAGATCTATTTTAGCCGTGAAAACGAAAACTATGTTACGGGCTAAGTATCTGCCCCAAGCCCGCCATGAAAAATATATATCCTTATTTTCTCACAAAGGAAGACACTTAAGATCACGCCCGTACGCCCACGTCAGCCTTCCACGTCAGGGGCTTCCACATGCCGGGCAAGCCATCCATCACGGACATCAGATCGTGGTATGGCTTCGTAAACCAGCTCGCCCCCTTCCTCGCCACCGCGCCGATCATGAACGCCTTCCGGGAGTTACTGAAGAAACCAACCGGAAGACACGTGTACTGGGACGACCAGCTTCAGTAGAAATTCCGCCAAGCCCAGGACACTATATGCCAGCTGGCCAAGGACGGTCTGACGTATTACGATAAACCCGCCCCGCCGCTGCCATCACCGACTGGAGCCGAGAGGGCATCGGATTCGTCATCCTCCAGCAGTACTGCAGTTGTGCATCGGCCTCCGCCCCATACTGCTGTAAGGGCGGGTGGCACCTGGCCCTGTGCGGCAGCCGGCACCTCACCACCGCCGAGGCTGGATACGCAGCTGTGGAAGGGGAGGCTCTGGCGGTGGCGTGGTGCCTCCAAAAGGCGAGGTTGTTCCTGCTGGGATGCCCAAACCTCACCATCGTGACCGACCCCCTTGTGAAGCTCCTAGGAGACAGCTCTGACGAGCGTTGTCAACCCCAGGCTCTTCAGGCTCAAGGAACGAACACTACAGTTCCGATTCCAAATCAAATACCTCCCTGGGAAGAGCAACACCGCCGCCGACTTTCTGTCCCGCTACCCAGCTCTCAGGGCACCCCCGACAACAGCGGACCTCGACTCGGACGAGGATATCATCGGGGCAGTCGCCGCCGCAGTCATAGCCTGCACCGATCGGGAGGGACGCGTGGTGGACGAAGAGGAGGTCAAGCGGAAGGCCGCCGACGACCCGACGTACCAGATGTTAGTCGCCAAGGTCATGGCGGGTGACTGGCACCAGCATAAAGCACAAGAAGTGGCATCCCTGCGTCCCTTCTATGGGGCGAGGGACAGGCTGGCAGTGATGCACGACGTAGTGACATACATGTTTGACCAGGGGTACGTGCGCCTCGTCATCCCCGAAGCTCTCCGACAGCAGGTAGCAGCAAACCTACACGCCAGCCACCAGGGCCTCGGTTCCATGCTGCGGAGGGCGAGGCAGTGTGTATACTGGCTGGGGATTGAGGGGGACCTGCGGCACCACCGCTCCGCATGCACAGAATGCGAAACACGCGCCCCATCGCAGCCCGCAGAAACGCTGGCGATGACGCCGCCCCCTGAGTACCCGTTCCAGCAGACGG
This sequence comes from Eriocheir sinensis, assembly GCF_024679095.1. Classification (NCBI taxonomy): domain Eukaryota; kingdom Metazoa; phylum Arthropoda; class Malacostraca; order Decapoda; family Varunidae; genus Eriocheir; species Eriocheir sinensis. Next base: position 273,955 of record NW_026111901.1, read on the forward strand.
TGGCCGACATGTTCCAGCACGAAGGACACATGTACATGGCCTACGCCGACAGGCTTGCCGGCTGGCTGGAAATAGCTCACTTCCCACACGGGAGCACACACGCCCTGCGTTTCCTTAGCCGGACATCTTACACTCACCAAGAAGCAGCAGACTGTCACACCAGCCAGTCAGGGGCAGGAGAGCCTTCTTGAGGAAGTGCCGGGCAGTGCCACCGCTCTGAAAAACCAACATTACAATGAGTGGATGAGCCCAGAACACTGCTGCTGCCCAGACTGACAACACAGTGCAGCCCGGCACACTACACGTGCTGCTATAAGCCACCTCAGGAGGAGGAGGAGGAGGAGGAGGAGGAGGACTGGTTCACAGAGCCATGACATTCTTCTTCCAAACAACAAAACTGTTTCCTCAAAAACTTTTCTTACAAATTTCTGGTTCTTATAATTCCAATCTAACACTGACAGGTGTGGCCAGAACACTCTTCTGAGGACAAGGAAAAAAAGCTGCATGTCCCGGCCCCTGACCTGACCTGACCTGACCAAAGAAAAAGCCACCAAAAGCTGTCCACTCACTTCCTTCCTTCCTCTGGACACTCTGTTGACAGGAAAACAGTTAGGAAGAAAAAATAAAAGAAAATAAGAGTCAACACACACACACACACACACACACACACACACAAGAAGAGGAAGGCTGTGAAAGGCAGGCAGGCACTTGTGGTGCCCCGCAGGGCACTACATCTACCAACACAGATGCAGTAACACCTCCTGACCCAGTACGAGCACCACAAATAAACAAAGAAGAAGAAAGCGATGATGAACGGTAGAATTCATCTAATAACAAGAACAATTTGAAGAACACAGCACAGCGAGGCGACAGTGTGAAGAACAAACCATTATGGAAACACACAGGAAGTAAAAAGGGGCGTCTCAGGCCACCACACAGCTCTGCCGGAAACCACCCACTTCACCCAACGACAGCACCACGCTAAAGGACGAGAATCATGTAAACCCAAGCCATGTAGAATACTCAGGAATATTCACTCTTATGTACTTATGAGGATGTAACCATATCATAGAGTGCACCCTCAGTGCCTTATGTGTAAAGTCAACGGTTATGACGTAGTAACGACGTATAGTGACGTAGGCAACCGCCCATATAAGGGGGTTCCTGTTGGATGTACGAGATGTTTTCTGCCTGCGCCCGCACCCGCGAGGAGAACCTTTGTCAGTTACTGACTCACTCAGTAAACGGGAGCACACACGCCCTGCATTTCCTTAGCCAGACATCTTACATGGCACAGTGAACGGAAGTCTGGACCTACTAACTGACCACTCCTCCCCGGCCGTCACCAGCCTCCGCTCCAGAGAAGTGCGAGCTGGAGATGTCGCCAGCCGCCTTTAAGTCACGGAGGAGGTCCATGGAGTGCTGGCTGCTTCTGTGCAGGTGGCCGCCACAGGAGGCAGTGCAACACGTCAGGCTCCAATGCGTCCCTGCCCTGCAGCGGGCCCTGGACGCACGCTTCACTATGGACCGGTGGAGCACCCTGACTCCACCCACGGCCTTGGACGCCATCGGCAAGCTCGTCCTTCGGCCATCTACTCAGGCAGTGCAGTGGGCAGAGTTCTTTGGAGCGAGGCAGGAGCAGGAGTGTGTCAGTGAGTACATAACCAAGTGCACACAGAAAGTGACAGACTGTGCCTTTAAGTGCCAACAGCGTAGCACAGATTTGTCGGAGTACTTGTCGCTTAGAAAGTTAATGGGAGTCCTCCGTGACGTGACACTGAGGCAACAAGTGTACCAGGCGTGTGACTCAATCGGCAGTGTCGACGCCCTGAGGGCCATGTGTTGTGCTCACGAGGCCGCCCGTCGCGACACCACAGGTGGTGGAGGCCCGGGGCGGGAGGCTGCTCGTGCGGCTGGCACCGCGCAAAGCGAGGAGACCGAGTGCGAGGAAGAGTAGCTGTAATTTGAACTGAGCTATAAGATTAACAGTATTTATAACTGTTGGTGGAATTGAGGTTTTAAATCTAATAATTGTAATTCAGCTTAAGAGTTGTACAAAGTAAACTAACTCATGTAAACAATATTCTCATGAGTAAATACACTCATCATATATATTAGGAAAAAAGTGCCCACCACCTCAGACAATTTGGTGGAAGACACTTAAAAATCCCTCCCTGACACTTACCCTGACGGTGGTATACAATATACATATTAGCGACGTTTCACAGGAGGTTTAATACATTATGTTAGTATCTTAATACTAACTAACAGCTTACCAATGTATGCCGGGAGGTCATGACGCAGGGCAGGGCGGGTCATCTCAGGCATGGAAGAGTCGGTCATTTAGGGGTTTCTGGAAACTATAACCTTATAAATAATAACAGGCATCATATATTTATCAGAAATGAACAGTCAGTGTCTCAAAATTGGTATGCAAAGCTAATATGCTACCTAACTCCTACTCCCAAGGTTAGGTTAGAATTGTTTTGAATCTTACAGTAAAGGGATGCAAGTCAAGGGTATTTATAACAACACACCCCACATAGCTATGGACTGGAATATCCATTAACAGCAGGCATTTCTTACCAATGTATGCCAGGGGGCGGGCAGGTCATGATGGTTGGTTGGGGCGGGGCGGGTCGGGTCATCTCACGCATGTAGTGGTTTCTGTAAAATACAAGGAATTACCAGACCTAAACCACTATTACACCAGCCCACTACACACCACAAAAAATGTCCACATATGCAAACTAACCGCCCCCCCCCCTCCTCCAACCCAGCAGGGGGCTTCGTGGTGCAGTGGTTAGCACACTCGGCTCACAAACGAGAGAGCCCGAGTTCGATTCCCACGACAGCCTTCCACGCCCGTGCATACGTGGATACATGAGATTAGTGCAGGAAAGATGTATTTTAGCCGTGAAAAAGAAAAAATATGTTACGGGCTAGGTTACTGTCCCAGCCCGCCACGAAAAATATATATCCTTATTTTCTCAAAAAGGAAGCAACTTAAGATCACGCCTGTACGCCCACGACAGCCTTCCACGCCCGTGCACACGTGGATATATGAGACTAGTGCAGGAAAGATGTATTTTAGCCGTGAAAACGAAAAAATATGTTACGGGCTAGGTTACTGCCCACGCCCGCCACGAAAAATATATATCCTTATTTTCTCAAAAAGGAAGACACTTAAGATCACGCCTGTACGCCCACGACAGCCTTCCACGCCCGTGCACACGTGGATATATGAGACTAGTGCAGGAAAGATGCATTTTAGCCGTGAAAACGAGAAATAAGTTACGGGCTAGGTTACTGTCCCAGCCCGCCACGAAAAATATATATCCTTATTTTCTCACAAAGGAAGACACTTAAGATCACGCCCGTACACCCACGTCAGCCTTCCACGCCCGTGCACACGTGGATATATGAGACTAGTGCAGGAAAGATGTATTTTAGCCGTGAAGACGAAAATTTTGTTACGAGGTGAATGTCAAACTGCCCCGCCCCGCCCGCCGAGAACATTTGAGCTTGTTTTCTGCAATATTACATCATCTACGCTAACGCCAGTGTAGGCAAGCCTTTCCCCATCGACAGTGAATGCGTGGGGCGTTGTGGCGACTCTTGCAAACGATAATTAGCGACACAGCGTAAGAAAAACTGTCTGTACGGGGCTGGGCTCAGGTCCGGCGGCCCCCGATGACGCGAGTGTTAGAATCGCTCCTAACGGGGTAACTAACGCTGGCACACCTGACCTGGCACCTCACACACCTGCCGGCACACCTCTAAATTATGTTGCAATAGTCCACGCCCCCCAGTGGCCAGTATTTGGGCCACAATCCACGCCCCAGTATAAAAGCCAGAATACAACAGAATACAACAGAATAAAAGCAGAATACAACAGAATACAATGAATAAAAGAGAATACAACAGAATAAAACAGAATACAACAGAATACAACAGAATACAACAGAATACAACAGAATACAAATAGAATACAACAGAATACAACAGAAAACAACAGAATACAACAGAATAAAATAGAATAAAAGATAATACAACAGAATACAACAGAAAAAAAAAGAATACAACAGAAAACAACAGAAAAAAACAAAAAACAACAGAAAACAACAGAAAAAAAGAGAATACAGAATAAAGAGAAACAACAGAAATACAACAGAATAAAACAGAAAACAACAGAAAAACAACAGAAAACAACAGAAAACAACAGAATAAAAGAGAAAACAACAGAAACAAATAGAATAAAAGAGAAAACAACAGAAAACAACAGAAAAAAACAGAAAACAACAGAAAAAAAGAAAATAAAAGAGAAAACAACAGAAAACAAATAGAAAAAAAGAGAATAAAACATAATACAAAAGAATAAAAGAGAAAAAAAAATAAAACAACAGAAAAAAAGAGAATAAAACAAAAAACAAAAGAAAAAAAGAGAAAACAACAGAAAACAACAGAATAAAAGAAGAAACAAATAGAAAACAACAGAAAAAAACAGAAAACAACAGAAAACAACAGAATAAAAAGAATAGAATACAACAGAAAACAACAGAAAACAACAGAATAAACAGAATAAAACAACAGAAAACAACAGAATAAAACAGAAAACAAATAGAAAACAACAGAAAAAAAGAGAAAACAACAGAATACAACAGAAAAAAACAGAAAACAACAGAAAAAACAGAAAACAAATAGAAAACAACACAATAAAAGATAAAAAAACAGAAAAAAAGAGAAAAAAACAGAAAAAAAGAGAATACAACAGAAAAACACAGAAAAAAAGAGAAAAAAAAAGAAAAAAACAGAAAAAAAGAGAAAACAACAGAAAACAAAAGAAAACAACAGAAAACAACATAATAAAAGAGAAAACAACAGAAAAAAACAGAATAAAACAGAAAACAAAAGAAAAAAACAGAAAACAAAAAAAACAACAGCAAACAACAGAAAAAACATCAGAAAACAACAGTAATACAACAGAAAACATCAGAGATACAACAGAAAGCAACAGAAAACAGAAAACCACAAAAAAACTACAGAAAACAGCAGAAAAACAAGGGAAAACAACAGAAACAACAGAAAAACAACAGAAAATGACAGGAAAAGAAAAGAACATGACCTTATTACAAATTCTACCTACTCCCATTAGCATTAATTTATTTATCACCACGCAATTTACTGTCCCCATTTACCCCTTACTCGACACTGAACATGACCTAATTACGAATTTCACCTACTCCCATTAGCCCCCACCCATTGCCATCAACCCCCGCCCCCTCTGATTATCACCACGCAATTTACTGACCCCTTTAACCCAGTATTTGACAGCTCACATGACCTATTTTCGAGTTTCACCTACTCCCATTAGCCCCCATTACCATTAACCCCTGCCCCCTTTATTTATCACCACGCAATTTACTGACCCCATTTACCCATTATTCGACACCGAACATGACCAAATTACGAATTCCACCTACTCCCATTAGCCCCCATTACCATTAACCCCGCCCCTCTAATTATCACCACGCAATTTACTGACCCCATTATTCCAGTATTTGACACCGAACATGACCATTTTCGAGTTTCACCTACACCCATTAGCCCCCCATTACCATCAACCCCGCCCCTTTAATTATCACCACGCAATTTACTGACCCCATTTACCCATTATTCGACACTGAACATGACCATTTACGAATTCCACCTACTCCCATTAGCCCCCCATTACCATTAACCCCTGCCCCTTTAATTATCACCACGCAATTTACTGACCCCATTATTCCAGTATTTGACACCACATGACCATTTTCGAGTTTCACCTACTCCCATTAGCCCCCCCATTACCATTAACCCCGCCCCTTTAATTATCACCACGCAATTTACTGACCCCATTTACCCATTATTTGACACCACATGACCATTTTCGAGTTTCACCTACACCCATTAGCCCCCCATTACCATCAACCCCGCCCTCTCATTATCACCACGCAATTTACTGACCCCATTTACCCAGTATTTGACACCTCACATGACCATTTTCGAGTTTCACCTACTCCCATTAGCCCCCCATTACCATTAACCCCGCCCCTCTCATTATCACCACGCAATTTACTGACCCCATTATCCCAGTATTAGACACCTCACATGATCCATTTTCGAGTTCCACCTACACCCATTAGCCCCCTCCATTACCGTTAGCCCCCGCCCCCTTTAATTATCACCACGCAATTTACTGACCCCATTTACCCATTCTTCGACATCGAACATGACCTAATTACGAATTCCACCTACTCCCATTAGCCTTCCACGCCCGTGCACACGTGGGTACATGAGACTAGTGCAGGAAAGATCTATTTTAGCCGTGAAAACGAAAACTATGTTACGGGCTAAGTATCTGCCCAAGCCCGCCATGAAACATATATATCCTTATTTTCACAAAGGAAGACACTTAAGATCACGCCCGTACGCCCACGTCAGCCTTCCACGTCAGGGGCTTCCACATGCCGGGCAAGCCATCCATCACGGACATCAGATCGTGGTATGGCTTCGTAAACCAGCTCGCCCCCTTCCTCGCCACCGCGCCGATCATGAACGCCTTCCGGGAGTTACTGAAGAAACCAACCGGAAGACACGTGTACTGGGACGACCAGCTTCAGTAGAAATTCCGCCAAGCCCAGGACACTATATGCCAGCTGGCCAAGGACGGTCTGACGTATTACGATAAAACCCGCCCCACCGCTGCCATCACCGACTGGAGCCGAGAGGGCATCGGATTCGTCATCCTCCAGCAGTACTGCAGTTGTGCATCGGCCTCCGCCCCATACTGCTGTAAGGGCGGGTGGCACCTGGCCCTGTGCGGCAGCCGGCACCTCACCACCGCCGAGGCTGGATACGCAGCTGTGGAAGGGAGGCTCTGGCGGTGGCGTGGTGCTCCAAAAGGCGAGGTTGTTCCTGCTGGGATGCCCAAACCTCACCATCGTGACCGACCCCCTTGTGAAGCTCCTAGGAGACAGCTCTGACGAGCGTTGTCAACCCCAGGCTCTTCAGGCTCAAGGAACGAACACTACAGTTCCGATTCCAAATCAAATACCTCCCTGGGAAGAGCAACACCGCCGCCGACTTTCTGTCCCGCTACCCAGCTCTCAGGGCACCCCTGACAACAGCGGACCTCGACTCGGACGAGGATATCATCGGGGCAGTCGCCGCCGCAGTCGTAGCCTGCACCGATCGGGAGGGACGCGTGGTGGACGAAGAGGAGGTCAAGCGGAAGGCCGCCGACGACCCGACGTACCAGATGTTAGTCGCCAAGGTCATGGTGGGTGACTGGCACCAGCATAAAGCACAAGAAGTGGCATCCCTGCGTCCCTTCTATGGGGCGAGGGACAGGCTGGCAGTGATGCACGACGTAGTGACATACATGTTTGACCAGGGGTACGTGCGCCTCATCATCCCCGAAGCTCTCCGACAGCAGGTAGCAGCAAACCGACACGCCAGCCACCAGGGCCTCGGTTCCATGCTGCGGAGGGCGAGGCAGTGTGTATACTGGCCGGGGATTGAGGGGGACCTGCGGCACCACCGCTCCGCATGCACAGAATGCGAAACACGCGCCCCATCGCAGCCCGCAGAAACGCTGGCGATGACGCCGCCCCCTGAGTACCCGTTCCAGCAGACGGTGGCCGACATGTTCCAGCACGAAGGACACATGTACATGGCCTACGCCGACAGGCTTGCCAGCTGGCTGGAAATAGCTCACTTCCCACACGGGAGCACACACGCCCTGCGTTTCCTTAGCCGGACATCTTACACTCACCAAGAAGCAGCAGACTGTCACACCAGCCAGTCAGGGGCAGGAGAGCCTTCTTGAGGAAGTGCCGGGCAGTGCCACCGCTCTGAAAAACCAACATTACAATGAGTGGATGAGCCCAGAACACTGCTGCTGCCCAGACTGACAACACAGTGCAGCCCGGCACACTACACGTGCTGCTATAAGCCACCTCAGGAGGAGGAGGAGGAGGAGGAGGACTGGTTCACAGAGCCATGACATTCTTCTTCCAAACAACAAAACTGTTTCCTCAAAAACTTTTCTTACAAATTTCTGGTTCTTATAATTCCAATCTAACACTGACAGGTGTGGCCAGAACACTCTTCTGACGACAAGGAAAAAAAGCTGCATGTCCCGGCCCCTGACCTGACCTGACCTGACCAAAGAAAAAGCCACCAAAAGCTGTCCACTCACTTCCTTCCTTTCTCTCTTCTTTCCTTCCTCTGGACACTCTGTTGACAGGAAAACAGTTAGGAAGAAAAAATAAAAGAAAATAAGAGTCAACACAACACACACACACACACACACACACACACACACACACACACACACAAGAAGAGGAAGGCTGTGAAAGGCAGGCAGGCACTTGTGGTGCCCCGCAGGGCACTACATCTACCAACACAGATGCAGTAACACCTCCTGACCCAGTACGAGCACCACAAATAAACAAAGAAGAAGAAAGCGATGATGAACGGTAGAATTCATCTAATAACAAGAACAATTTGAAGAACACAGCACAGCGAGGCGACAGTGTGAAGAACAAACCATTATGGAAACACACAGGAAGTAAAAAGGGGCGTCTCAGGCCACCACATAGCTCTGCCGGAAACCACCCACTTCACCCAACGACAGCACCACGCTAAAGGACGAGAATCATGTAAACCCAAGCCATGTAGAATACTCAGGAATATTCACTCTTATGTACTTATGAGGATGTGACCATATCATAGAGTGCACCCTCAGTGCCTTATGTGTAAAGTCAATGGTTATGACGTAGTAACGACGTATAGTGACGTAGGCAACCGCCCATATAAGGGGGTTCCTGTTGGATGTACGAGATGTTTTCTGCCTGCGCCCGCACCCGCGAGGAGAACCTCTGTCAGTTGTTGACTCACTCAGTAAACGGGAGCACACACGCCCTGCATTTCCTTAGCCAGACATCTTACATGGCACAGTGAACGGAAGTCTGGACCTACTAACTGACCACACTCCCCGGCCGTCACCAGCCTCCGCTCCAGAGAAGTGCGAGCTGGAGATGTCGCCAGCCGCCTTTAAGTCACGGAGGAGGTCCATGGAGTGCTGGCTGCTTCTGTGCAGGTGGCTGCCACAGGAGGCAGTGCAACACATCAGGCTCCAATGCGTCCCTGCCCTGCAGTGGGCCCTGGACGCACGCTTCACTATGGACCAGTGGAGCACCCTGACTCCACCCACGGCCTTGGACGCCATCGGCAAGCTCGTCCTTCGGCCATATACACAGGCAGTGCAGTGGGCAGAGTTCTTTGGAGCGAGGCAGGAGCAGGAGTGTGTCAGTGAGTACATAACCAAGTGCACACAGAAAGCGACAGACTGTGCCTTTAAGTGCCAACAGCGTAGCACAGATTTGTTGGAGTACTTGTCGCTTAGAAAGTTAATGGGAGTCCTCCGTGACGTGACACTGAGGCAACAAGTGTACCAGGCGTGTGACTCAATCGGCAGTGTCGACGCCCTGAGGGCCATGTGTTGTGCTCACGAGGCCGCCCGTCGCGAAGCCACAGGTGGTGGAGGCCCGGGGCGGGAGGCTGCTCGTGCGGCTGGCACCGCGCAAAGCGAGGAGACCGAGTGCGAGGAAGAGTAGCTGTAATTTGAACTGAGCTATAAGATTAACAGTATTTATAACTGTTGGTGGAATTGAGGTTTTAAATCTAATAATTGTAATTCAGCTTAAGAGTTGTAAAAGTAAACTAACTCATGTAAACAATATTCTCATGAGTAAATACACTCATCATATATATAAGGAAAAAGTGCCCACCACCTCAGACAATTTGGTGGAAGACACTTAAAAATCCCTCCCTGACACTTACCCTGACGGTGGTATACAATATACATATTAGCGACGTTTCACAGGAGGTTTAATACATTATGTTAGTATCTTAATACTAACTAACAGCTTACAGAATATTGAAAACTTCTGAAAAAAATGTGAAAAGTTTTATAACAGCCATTGTATTCTGGCAGAGACACAGGTCAGTCAGGTGTCATGTTAGGTCTTGTTCATTAGGTTAGGTTAGAATTAAATAACACTAAACTTCCTAGCGATCCGATCACACCTCGGACAATGTATTGCATCAGCGGCACACGTTAGGTTTTATGAGGTAATAATTCTTGCTTTAAACAGAACCAGCTCATGGGTAATATATATGACAACAATATTGCCCACCTAGCTGTGTGCTGGATAACCATTAACAGTACTACGCATTATTTACCAACTGATGCCGGGGCAGGTCGTGACGTGCAGGGCGGGGCGTCAGGGAGTGGACCTCCAGCATTAAAAAGTCATCCATTCAGCGCACGGTTTCTGTAAAATAGCAGCATCCCCATAATAAAGAGCATCATATACTGACCAAAGCAGGAATAAGTATTTCTATGTTCTTATGTAATGAAGTCATTTTCCCCCACAGCTTAGGTTACCAGTAGTGTAAGTTAAGGGTAGTAATTTCCTCTTATTTCTCTCTTTACTGTAAAATTTCCATGGCCCTTTCTTCCTTAAAGGTACATGAGAGAGAGAGAGACTGCGAGCTCCGGGGTGAAGAAAGGGAAGAGCCTGCGTGGAAAAGTACCCCCCTTGTAACCTAAACACGTCTGCTGGCTTGTCAAAACCAGGCTGGATGTGCTAGAAATGTTGTAATTACCACCACAGCCTGCCCTAAACGCACACCCACTAAAGAGCTTGTGGTGATGATAAGCGAGGGTTGTTTTGGTAGGTGACAGCCCTGTGTGACCTGCTGTAGCCCTGGTCAGGTCAGCCTTGACGTGAGATTAACTTTAATTAACAAGAGTACTACATCACAGCAGTGCGAATATTCCCGAAGCCTCTGTACAGGGTCCTAGGGTCACATGGGTGTTATTCTATACATTTGCCGTCACGGCACGAATGGCTGGCATCACACTGATTCTGGCACCACACGAATCTATGCCACTGTGAACACTGCCTGGTAACATAACACTGTCTGTGGCACTGCATATTAAACACCCTGGCTGAGCCCACATCACAGGAGGGGGGTCACACCAGGTAGGTGGTTAACAAGACACTGTAACACTGGGTAACTAATCTGTCTTGCATCACGTAACACCTGCTGAACTTGGAACTGTCGGTGGCACTGTTAACACTGCATAACACCTGAGAGCCCACGTCACAGCCCGTCACCTTAACACAGTGACGTAACACAGCCAGTAACAGCCCTATCATGTATCCAGGTAACAGAATACTACTAATGTCACAACGTGTAACACTCTCTGGGATCACGTAACACATTTAAACACTGCTGTCACGTCACACACTCGTCCGTCACATGACGTAACTCTGTACTATGAAGGTGAGAAAACACTCACGGGAAAGCGATTAATCATTTTTTTTCACCTTTTAGAAGCAGAGCAGCAGCAGGGCCTGAAACCTCATCAACGGTAACATGATTTTTGGGCGGTTGATGCTTGAGGTCAATGAGTCACATATTTGACAAGGCTTTCGTAGGCGTTGTGGGGGACATTTCCAGAGGTAGATAATGACCCTGGTGGTAGCTTGACCCTTCCTCTGTACCATGAACGTTAAAAGTCACTCACGGGAACACGATTCATCTCCTTTATGACCTCTTAAGAACAGCTGATACGGCGCGGGGTCAAAACTCGTCACCTATAAACACGTATTTGACAAGGCTTCCGTAGGCGTTGTAAGCATTTTCATGGTTATTAAATGACCCTGGTGGTAGTTTGACACTTCCTCTGTACCATGAACGTAAAATACACTGTCTTACCGCCAAAAACACTGCAAACACCTCTCAAAACACGTCGTGAAGGAGGAACTGCGTGGACGATCAGCTGTGTTATGATTTTTTACCGCGCACCGATGCTAGATTATCGTACTCAAAGCCGCGCATTTACCGGCTTCTGACCCATACCTGATGCCAAGAAGCCCCAATAATTAACCCTTTAAACAATAATCATATGTGAAGGCGGTTATTTGGGTGATAAAAGCAGTGTGGGGCTCAGAGATCGGCAGGTGTCCCGCACTGGACTCTCGTACTTGAGGTGAAAGTGTTATACTTTGGGTCCCTAGAAAAATAAAAAAAATAAAATAAAAAGCGGCCATGTCCTGCAAAAGGCGACTAAACGAGAAGGAAACGAGACGAGGAATCCATTTCTGGCCTCGGCATAACGATACACTAAATATTAAGGGAGATATCGGCACGGAAAACTAGCGTGAAATTATCAAAAAAACATGAAAATCAATTATATTTATGTTATTTGAAGCTATTTTCATGCAAACGGCGACTCTTCTTGGGTAAAATAAGACGAGGAATCCATTTCTGGCCTCGTCATAACGCTACACTCAATATTAAGGGAGATATCGGCCCGGAAAGCTCGCGAGAAATTCACCCCAAAACATGAAAATAACCTATATTTATGTTATTTTCATGCAAACGGTGACTTTTGTTTTAGTAAAACGAGATGAGGAATCCAATTCTGGCCTCGGCATAACGCTACACTCAATATTAAGGAAGATATTGGCCCGGAAAGCTCGCGTGAAATTCCTCCAAAAACATGAAAATCAGCTATATTTATGTTATTTGAGGTTATTTTCATGAAAACGGTGACTCTTCTTGGGTAAAACGAGACGGGGAGTTCATTTCTGGCCTCTGCATAACGCTACACTCAATATTAAGGGTAATATCGGCCTGGAAAACTTGCGTGAAATTCCCCCCAAAACATAAAAATCAGTTATACAACAGAATACAACAGAATAAAAGAGAATACAACAGAATAAAAGATAATACAACAGAATACAACAGAATAAAAGAGAATACAACAGAATACAACAGAATAAAAGAGAATACAACAGAATACAACAGAATAAAAGAGAATACAACAGAATACAACAGAATAAAAGAGAATACAACAGAATACAACAGAATAAAAGAGAATACAACAGAATACAACAGAATAAAAGAGAATACAACAGAATACAACAGAATAAAAGAGAATACAACAGAATACAAGAGAATAAAAGAGAATACAACAGAATAAAAGAGAATACAACAGAATAAAAGAGAATACAACAGAATACAACAGAATAAAAGAGAATACAACAGAATACAACAGAATAAAAGAGAATACAACAGAATAAAAGAGAATACAACAGAATAAAAGATAATACAACAGAATACAACAGAATAAAAGAGAATACAACAGAATACAACAGAATAAAAGAGAATACAACAGAATAAAAGATAATACAACAGAATACAACAGAATAAAAGAGAATACAACAGAATACAACAGAATAAAAGAGAATACAACAGAATACAACAGAATAAAAGAGAATACAACAGAATACAACAGAATAAAAGAGAATACAACAGTTAATACAACAGAATACAACAGAATAAAAGAGAATACAACAGAATACAACAGAATAAAAGAGAATACAACAGAATACAACAGAATAAAAGAGAATACAACAGAATAAAAGAGAATACAACAGAATACAACAGAATAAAAGAGAATACAACAGAATAAAAGATAATACAACAGAATACAACAGAATAAAAGAGAATACAACAGAATACAACAGAATAAAAGAGAATACAACAGAATACAACAGAATAAAAGATAATACAACAGAATACAACAGAATAAAAGAGAATACAACAGAATACAACAGAATAAAAGAGAATACAACAGAATAAAAGAGAATACAACAGAATACAACAGAATACAACAAAATAAAAGAGAATACAACAGAATAAAAGAGAATACAACAGAATACAACAGAATAAAGGGAATACAACAGAATACAACAGAATAAAAGAGAATACAACAGAATAAAAGATAATACAACAGAATACAACAGAATAAAAGAGAATACAAAAGAATAAAAGATAATACAACAGAACACAACAGAATAAAAGAGAATACAACAGAATACAACAGAATAAAAGATAATACAACAGAATACATCAGAATACAACAGAATAAAAGAGAATACAACAGAATACAACAGAATAAAAGAGAAAACAACAGAATACAACAGAATAAAAGAGAATACAACAGAATACAACAGAATAAAAGATAATACAATAGAATACAACAGAATAAAAGAGAATACAACAGAATACAACATATATAAAAGAGAATACAACAGAATACAACAGAATAAAAGAGAATACAACAGAATACAACAGAATACAACAGAATAAAAGAGAATACAACAGAATAAAAGAGAATACAACAGAATACAACAGAATAAAAGAGAATACAACAGAATACAACAGAATAAAAGAGAATACAACAGAATAAAAGATAATACAACAGAATACAACAGAATAAAAGAGAATACAACAGATTACAACAGAATACAACAGAATAAAAGATAATACAACAGAATACAACAGAATAAAAGAGAATACAACAGAATACAACAGAATAAAAGAGAATACAACAGAATACAACAGAATAAAAGAGAATACAACAGAATACAACAGAATAAAAGAGAATACAAAAGAATAAAAGAGAATACAACAGAATACAACAGAATAAAAGAGAATACAACAGAATACAACAGAATAAAAGAGAATACAACAGAATACAACAGAATAAAAGAGAATACAACAGAATAAAAGATAATACAACAGAATACAACAGAATAAAAGAGAATACAACAGAATACAACAGAATAAAAGATAATACAACAGAATACAACAGAATAAAAGAGAATACAACAGAATAAAAGATAATACAACAGAATACAACAGAATAAAAGAGAATACAACAGAATACAACAGAATAAAAGAGAATACAACAGAATACAACAGAATAAAAGAGAATACAACAGAATAAAAGATAATACAACAGAATACAACAGAATAAAAGAGAATACAACAGAATACAACAGAATAAAAGAGAATACAACAGAATACAACAGAATAAAAGATAATACAACAGAATACAACAGAATAAAAGAGAATACAACAGAATACAACAGAATAAAAGATAATACAACAGAATACAACAGAATAAAAGAGAATACAACAGAATACAACAGAATAAAAGAGAATACAACAGAATATAAGAGAATACAACAGAATAAAAGATAATACAACAGAATACAACAGAATAAAAGATAATACAACAGAATACAACAGAATAAAAGAGAATACAACAGAATACAACAGAATAAAAGAATACAACAGAATACAACAGAATAAAAGAGAATACAACAGAATAAAAGATAATACAACAGAATACAACAGAATAAAAGAGAATACAACAGAATACAACAGAATAAAAGAGAATACAACAGAATAAAAGATAATACAACAGAATACAACAGAATAAAAGAGAATACAACAGAATACAACAGAATAAAAGAGAATACAACAGAATACAACAGAATAAAAGAGAATACAACAGAATACAACAGAATAAAAGAGAATACAACAGAATAAAAGATAATACAACAGAATACAACAGAATATAAGAGAATACAACAGAATAAAAGAGAATACAACAGAATACAACAGAATAAAAGAGAATACAACAGAATAAAAGATAATACAACAGAATACAACAGAATAAAAGAGAATACAACAGAATACAACAGAATAAAAGAGAATACAACAGAATACAACAGAATAAAAGAGAATACAACAGAATACAACAGAATAAAAGATAATACAACAGAATACAACAGAATAAAAGAGAATACAACAGAATAAAAGAGAATACAACAGAATACAACAGAATACAACAGAATAAAAGATAATACAACAGAATAAAAGAGAATACAACAGAATACAACAGAATACAACAGAATAAAAGAGAATACAACAGAATACAACAGAATAAAAGAGAATACAACATAATACAACAGAATACAACAGAATAAAAGAGAATACAACAGAATACAACAGAATAAAAGAGAATACAACAGAATAAAAGAGAATACAACAGAATACAACAGAATAAAAGAGAATACAACAGAATACAACAGAATAAAAGATAATACAACAGAATACAACAGAATAAAAGAGAATACAACAGAATAAAAGAGAATACAACAGAATAAAAGAAAATACAACAGAATAAAAGATAATACAACAGAATACAACAGAATACAACAGAATAAAAGATAATACAACAGAATACAACAGAATAAAAGAGAATACAACAGAATACAACAGAATAAAAGAGAATACAACAGAATACAACAGAATAAAAGATAATACAACAGAATACAACAGAATAAAAGAGAATACAACAGAATACAACAGAATAAAAGAGAATACAACAGAATACAACAGAATAAAAGAGAATACAACAGAATACAACAGAATAAAAGAGAATACAACAGAATACAACAGAATAAAAGAGAATACAACAGAATACAACAGAATAAAAGAGAATACAACAGAATAAAAGAGAATAAAACAGAATACAACAGAATACAAATAAAATAGAATACAACAGAATACAAAAGAATAAAAGAGAATACAACAGAATACAACAGAATAAAAGAGAATACAACAGAATACAACAGAATAAAAGATAATACAACAGAATACAACAGAATAAAAGAGAATACAACAGAATACAACAGAATAAAAGAGAATACAACAGAATAAAAGATAATACAACAGAATACAACAGAATAAAAGAGAATACAACAGAATAAAAGAGAATACAACAGAATACAACAGAATAAAAGAGAATACAACAGAATAAAAGAGAATACAACAGAATAAAAGATAATACAACAGAATACAACAGAATAAAAGAGAATACAACAGAATACAACAGAATAAAAGAGAATACAACAGAATACAACAGAATAAAAGAGAATACAACAGAATAAAAGATAATACAACAGAATACAACAGAATAAAAGAGAATACAACAGAATAAAAGAGAATACAACAGAATACAACAGAATAAAAGAGAATACAACAGAATACAACAGAATAAAAGAGAATAAAACAGAATACAACAGAATAAAAGATAATACAACAGAATAAAAGAGAATACAACAGAATACAACAGAATAAAAGATAATACAACAGAATACAACAGAATAAAAGAGAATACAACAGAATAAAAGAGAATAGAATAAAAGATAATACAACAGAATACAACAGAATAAAAGAGAATACAACAGAATACAACAGAATAAAAGATAATACAACAGAATACAACAGAATAAAAGAGAATACAACAGAATACAACAGAATAAAAGATAATACAACAGAATACAACAGAATAAAAGAGAATAAAAGATAATACAACAGAATACAACAGAATAAAAGAGAATACAACAGAATACAACAGAATAAAAGAGAATACAACAGAATACAACAGAATAAAAGAGAATACAACAGAATACAACAGAATAAAAGAGAATACAACAGAATAAAAGATAATACAACAGAATACAACAGAATAAAAGAGAATACAACAGAATACAACAGAATAAAAGATAATACAACAGAATACAACAGAATAAAAGAGAATACAACAGAATAAAAGAGAATATAGAATAAAAGATAATACAACAGAATAAAAGATAATACAACAGAATACAACAGAATAAAAGAGAATACAACAGAATACAACAGAATACAACAGAATAAAAGATAATACAACAGAATACAACAGAATAAAAGAGAATACAACAGAATAAAAGAGAATACAACAGAATAAAAGATAATACAACAGAATAAAAGAGAATACAACATAATACAACAGAATACAACAGAATACAAGAGAATACAACAGAATAAAAGAGAATACAACAGAATACAACAGAATAAAAGAGAATACAACAGAATACAACAGAATAAAAGAGAATACAACAGAATACAACAGAATAAAAGAGAATACAACAGAATACAACAGAATAAAAGAGAATACAACAGAATACAACAGAATAAAAGATAATACAACAGAATACAACAGAATAAAAGAGAATACAACAGAATACAACAGAATAAAAGATAATACAACAGAATACAACAGAATAAAAGAGAATACAACAGAATAAAACAGAATAAAAGAGAATACAACAGAATAAAAGAGAATACAACAGCATACAACAGAATAAAAGAGAATACAACAGAATAAAAGATAATACAACAGAATAAAAGAGAATACAACAGAATACAACAGAATAAAAGATAATACAACAGAATAAAAGAGAATACAACAGAATACAACAGAATAAAAGAGAATACAACAGAATAAAAGATAATACAACAGAATACAACAGAATAAAAGAGAATACAACAGAATACAACAGAATAAAAGAGAATACAACAGAATACAACAGAATAAAAGAGAATACAACAGAATAAAAGAAAATACAACAGAATACAACAGAATACAACAGAATAAAAGATAATACAACAGAATACAACAGAATAAAAGAGAATACAACAGAATAAAAGATAATACAACAGAATACAACAGAATAAAAGAGAATACAACAGAATAAAAGAGAATACAACAGAATACAACAGAATAAAAGAGAATACAACAGAATAAAAGATAATACAACAGAATACAACAGAATAAAAGAGAATACAACAGAATAAAAGAGAATACAACAGAATACAACAGAATAAAAGAGAATACAACAGAATACAACAGAATAAAAGAGAATACAACAGAATACAACAGAATAAAAGAGAATACAACAGAATACAACAGAATAAAAGAGAATACAACAGAATAAAAGAGAATACAACAGAATACAACAGAATAAAAGATAATACAACAGAATACAACAGAATAAAAGAGAATACAACAGAATACAACAGAATAAAAGAGAATACAACAGAATACAACAGAATAAAAGAGAATACAACAGAATACAACAGAATAAAAGAGAATACAAGAGAATACAACAGAATAAAAGAGAATACAACAGAATAAAAGTTAATACAACAGAATAAAAGAGAATACAACAGAATACAACAGAATAAAAGAGAATACAACAGAATAAAAGAGAATACAACAGAATACAACAGAATAAAAGAGAATACAACAGAATAAAAGACAATACAACAGAATACAACAGAATAAAAGAGAATACAATAGAATACAACAGAATAAAAGAGAATACAACAGAATACAACAGAATAAAAGAGAATACAACAGAATAAAAGATAATACAACAGAATACAACAGAATAAAAGAGAATACAACAGAATAAAAGAGAATACAACAGAATACAACAGAATAAAAGAGAATACAACAGAATAAAAGAGAATACAACAGAATACAACAGAATAAAAGAGAATACAACAGAATACAACAGAATAAAAGAGAATACAACAGAATACAACAGAATACAACAGAATAAAAGAGAATACAACAGAATACAACAGAATAAAAGAGAATACAACAGAATACAACAGAATAAAAGAGAATACAACAGAATACAACAGAATAAAAGAGAATACAACAGAATAAAAGAGAATACAACAGAATACAACAGAATAAAAGAGAATACAACAGAATACAACAGAATAAAAGAGAATACAACAGAATACAACAGAATAAAAGAGAATACAACAGAATAAAAGATAATACAACAGAATACAACAGAATAAAAGAGAATACAACAGAATACAACAGAATAAAAGATAATACAACAGAATACAACAGAATAAAAGAGAATACAACAGAATACAACAGAATAAAAGAGAATACAACAGAATACAACAGAATACAACAGAATAAAAGAGAATACAACAGAATACAACAGAATAAAAGAGAATACAACAGAATACAACAGAATAAAAGAGAATACAACAGAATACAACAGAATAAAAGAATACAACAGAATACAACAGAATAAAAGAGAATACAACAGAATACAACAGAATAAAAGAGAATACAACAGAATAAAAGATAATACAACAGAATACAACAGAATAAAAGAGAATACAAATGATACAACAGAATAAAAGAGAATACAACAGAATACAACAGAATAAAAGAGAATACAACAGAATACAACAGAATAAAAGAGAATACAACAGAATACAACAGAATAAAAGAGAATACAACAGAATAAAAGAGAATACAACAGAATACAACAGAATAAAAGAGAATACAACAGAATACAACAGAATAAAAGATAATACAACAGAATACAACAGAATAAAAGAGAATACAACAGAATAAAAGAGAATACAACAGAATACAACAGAATAAAAGAGAATACAACAGAATACAACAGAATAAAAGATACTACAACAGAATACAACAGAATACAACAGAATAAAAGAGAATACAACAGAATACAACAGAATACAACAGAATAAAAGAGAATACAACAGAATACAACAGAATAAAAGATAATACAACAGAATACAACAGAATAAAAGAGAATACAACAGAATAAAAGATAATACAACAGAATAAAAGATAATACAACAGAATACAACAGAATAAAAGAGAATACAACAGAATACAACAGAATAAAAGAGAATACAACAGAATACAAAAGAATAAAAGAGAATACAACAGAATACAACAGAATAAAAGAGAATACAACAGAATAAAAGATAATACAACAGAATACAACAGAATAAAAGAGAATACAACAGAATACAACAGAATAAAAGATAATACAACAGAATACAACAGAATAAAAGAGAATACAACAGAATACAAGAGAATACAACAGAATAAAAGAGAATACAACAGAATACAACAGAATAAAAGATAATACAACAGAATACAACAGAATAAAAGAGAATACAACAGAATACAACAGAATAAAAGAGAATACAACAGAATACAACAGAATACAACAGAATACAACAGAATAAAAGAGAATACAACAGAATACAACAGAATAAAAGAGAATACAACAGAATACAACAGAATAAAAGAGAATACAACAGAATACAACAGAATAAAAGATAATACAACAGAATACAACAGAATAAAAGAGAATATAACAGAATACAACAGAATACAACAGAATAAAAGAGAATACAACAGAATACAACAGAATAAAAGAGAATACAACAGAATACAACAGAATACAACAGAATAAAAGAGAATACAACAGAATAAAAGAGAATACAACAGAATAAAAGAGAATACAACAGAATACAACAGAATAAAAGAGAATACAACAGAATACAACAGAATAAAAGATAATACAACAGAATAAAAGAGAATACAACAGAATAAAAGAGAATACAACAGAATACAACAGAATAAAAGAGAATACAACAGAATACAACAGAATAAAAGAGAATACAACAGAATACAACAGAATAAAAGAGAATACAACAGAATACAACAGAATAAAAGATAATACAAATGAATACAACAGAATAAAAGAGAATACAACAGAATACAACAGAATAAAAGAGAATACAACAGAATAAAAGAGAATACAACAGAATACAACAGAATAAAAGAGAATACAACAGAATAAAAGATAATACAACAGAATACAACAGAATAAAAGAGAATACAACAGAATACAACAGAATAAAAGAGAATACAACAGAATACAACAGAATAAAAGAGAATACAACAGAATAAAAGAGAATACAACAGAATACAACAGAATAAAAGATAATACAACAGAATACAACAGAATAAAAGAGAATACAACAGAATACAACAGAATAAAAGAGAATACAACAGAATACAACAGAATAAAAGAGAATACAACAGAATACAACAGAATAAAAGAGAATACAACAGAATACAACAGAATAAAAGAGAATACAACAGAATACAACAGAATAAAAGAGAATACAACAGAATACAACAGAATAAAAGAGAATACAACAGAATACAACAGAATAAAAGAGAATACAACAGAATAAAAGAATACAAATAGAGAATACAACAGAATAAAAGAGAATACAACAGAATACAACAGAATAAAAGAGACAACAGAATACAACAGAATAAAAGAGAATACAACAGAATAAAAGAGAATACAACAGAATAAAAGAGAATACAACAGAATACAACAGAATAAAAGAGAATACAACAGAATACAACAGAATAAAAGAGAATACAACAGAATACAACAGAATAAAAGAGAATACAACAGAATAAAAGATAATACACCAGAATACAACAGAATAAAAGAGAATACAACAGAATACAACAGAATAAAAGAGAATACAACAGAATACAACAGAATAAAAGAGAATACAACAGAATAAAAGAGAATACAACAGAATAAAAGAGAATACAACAGAATACAACAGAATAAAAGATAATACAACAGAATACAACAGAATAAAAGAGAATACAACAGAATACAACAGAATAAAAGATAATACAACAGAATACAAAAGAATACAACAGAATAAAAGAGAATACAACAGAATACAACAGAATAAAAGAGAATACAACAGAATAAAAGAGAATACAACAGAATACAACAGAATAAAAGAGAATACAACAGAATACAACAGAATAAAAGAGAATACAACAGAATACAACAGAATAAAACAGAATAAAAGAGAATACAACAGAATACAACAGAATAAAAGAGAATACAACAGAATACAACAGAATACAACAGAATAAAAGAGAATACAACAGAATAAAAGAGAATACAACAGAATAAAAGAGAATACAACAGAATACAACAGAATAAAAGAGAATACAACAGAATACAACAGAATAAAAGAGAATACAACAGAATACAACAGAATACAACAGAATAAAAGAGAATACAACAGAATACAACAGAATAACAGAATACAACAGAATACAACAGAATAAAAGAGAATACAACAGAATACAACAGAATAAAAGAGAATACAACAGAATACAACAGAATAAAAGATAATACAACAGAATACAACAGAATAAAAGAGAATACAACAGAATAAAAGATAATACAACAGAATAAAAGAGAATACAACAGAATACAACAGAATAAAAGAGAATACAACAGAATACAACAGAATAAAAGAGAATACAACAGAATACAACAGAATAAAAGAGAATACAACAGAATACAACAGAATAAAAGAGAATACAACAGAATACAACAGAATAAAAGAGAATACAACAGAATAAAAGAGAATAAAATAGAATACAACAGAATAAAAGAGAATACAACAGAATACAACAGAATAAAAGATAATACAACAGAATACAACAGAATAAAAGAGAATACAACAGAATACAACAGAATAAAAGAGAATACAACAGAATACAACAGAATAAAAGAGAATACAACAGAATACAAAAGAATAAAAGATAATACAACAGAATACAACAGAATAAAAGAATACAACAGAATACAACAGAATATGGAGAATACAACAGAATAAAAGAGAATACAACAGAATAAAAGATAATACAACAGAATAAAAGAGAATACAAATAGAATAAAAGAGAATACAACAGAATACAACAGAATAAAAGAGAATACAACAGAATACAAATAGAATAAAAGAGAATACAGAATAAAAGATAATACAACAGAATAAAAGAGAATACAACAGAATACAACAGAATAAAAGAGAATACAACAGAATACAACAGAATAAAAGAGAATACAACAGAATACAACAGAATAAAAGAGAATACAACAGAATAAAAGAGAATACAACAGAATACAACAGAATAAAAGAGAATACAACAGAATACAACAGAATAAAAGAGAATACAACAGAATACAACAGAATAAAAGATAATACAACAGAATACAAAAGAATAAAAGAGAATACAACAGAATAAAAGAGAATACAACAGAATACAACAGAATACAACAGAATAAAAGAGAATACAACAGAATAAAAGAGAATACAACAGAATACAACAGAATAAAAGAGAATACAACAGAATACAACAGAATAAAAGAGAATACAACAGAATACAACAGAATAAAAGAGAATACAACAGAATAAAAGAGAATACAACAGAATAAAAGAGAATACAACAGAATACAACAGAATACAATAGAATAAAAGAATACAACAGAATACAAATAGAATAAAAGAGAATACAACAGAATACAACAGAATAAAAGAGAATACAACAGAATACAACAGAATAAAAGAGAATACAACAGAATACAACAGAATAAAAGAGAAAACAACAGAATAAAAGAATACAAATAGAATAAAAGAGAATACAACAGAATAAAAGAGAATACAACAGAATACAACAGAATAAAAGAGAATACAACAGAATACAACAGAATAAAAGAGAATACAATAGAATAAAAGAGAATACAACAGAATAAAAGAGAATACAACAGAATACAACAGAATAAAAGAGAATACAACAGAATAAAAGATAATAAAAGATAATACAACAGAATACAACAGAATAAAAGAGAATACAACAGAATACAACAGAATAAAAGAGAATACAACAGAATAAAAGAGAATACAACAGAATACAACAGAATAAAAGAGAATACAACAGAATAAAAGAAAATACAACAGAATACAACAGAATACAACAGAATAAAAGAGAATACAACAGAATACAACAGAATAAAAGAGAATACAACAGAATACAACAGAATAAAAGAGAATACAACAGAATACAACAGAATAAAAGATAATACAACAGAATACAACAGAATAAAAGAGAATACAACAGAATACAACAGAATAAAAGAGAATACAACAGAATAAAAGAGAATACAACAGAATACAACAGAATACAACAGAATACAACAGAATAAAAGAGAATACAACAGAATACAACAGAATAAAAGAGAATACAACAGAATACAACAGAATACAAAAGAATAAAAGAGAATAACACATAATACAACAGAATACAACAGAATAAAAGAGAATACAACAGAATAAAAGAGAATACAACAGAATAAAAGAGAATACAACAGAATACAACAGAATAAAAGATAATACAACAGAATACAACAGAATAAAAGAGAATACAACAGAATAAAAGAGAATACAACAGAATAAAAGATAATACAACAGAATACAACAGAATAAAAGAGAATACAACAGAATAAAAGAGAATACAACAGAATACAAAAGAATAAAAGATAATACAACAGAATACAACAGAATAAAAGAGAATACAACAGAATAAAACAGAATACAACAGAATAAAAGAGAATACAACAGAATACAACAGAATAAAAGAGAATACAGAATACAACAGAATAAAAGAGAATACAACAGAATACAACAGAATAAAAGAGAATACAACAGAATACAACAGAATAAAAGAGAATACAAAAGAATAAAAGATAATACAACAGAATACAACAGAATAAAAGAGAATACAACAGAATACAACAGAATACAACAGAATAAAAGATAATAAAAGAGAATACAACAGAATAAAAGGAATACAACAGAATAAAAGAGAATACAACAGAATAAAAGAGAATACAAAAGAATACAACAGAATAAAAGATAATACAACAGAATACAACAGAATAAAAGAGAATACAACAGAATACAACAGAATACAACAGAATAAAAGAGAATACAACAGAATACAACAGAATAAAAGAGAATACAACAGAATACAACAGAATAAAAGAGAATACAACAGAATACAACAGAATAAAAGAGAATACAACAGAATACAACAGAATAAAAGAGAATACAACAGAATACAACAGAATAAAAGAGAATAAAACAGAATAAAAGAGAATACAACAGAATAAAAGAGAATACAACAGAATACAACAGAATAAAAGAGAATACAACAGAATACAACAGAATAAAAGAGAATACAACAGAATAAAAGAGAATACAACAGAATAAAAGAGAATACAACAGAATACAACAGAATAAAAGAGAATACAACAGAATAAAACAGAATAAAAGAGAATACAACAGAATACAACAGAATACAACAGAATAAAAGAGAATACAACAGAATACAACAGAATAAAAGATAATAGAACAGAATACAACAGAATAAAAGAGAATACAACAGAATACAACAGAATAAAAGAGAATACAAATAGAATACAACAGAATAAAAGAGAATACAGAATACAATAGAATAAAAGAGAATACAACAGAATACAATAGAATAAAAGAGAATACAACAGAATAAAAGAGAATACAACAGATTACAACAGAATAAAATAGAATACAACAGAATTCAACAGAATAAAAGAGAATAC
>NW_026111903.1:0-95000 GCF_024679095.1 Eriocheir sinensis
TATAAATGTTGTTGTTGTTGTTGTTGTTGTTGTTGTTGTTGTTGTTGTTGTTAATACTTCCTGTTTCTCTTCCTTCTATCTCCTCCCTTTTATTTTTTTATCTATTTTTTTACGTTTGTTTTCTTTCTTTTCTATCTTTCTTTTCTCTCTTCTCTCTTCTCTTCTCTCTCTCTCTCTCTCTCTCTCTCTCTCTCTCTCTCTCTCTCTCTCTCTCTCTCTCTCTCTCTCTCTCTCTCTCTCTCTCTCTCTCTCTCTCTCTCTCTCTCTCTCTCTCTCTCTCTCTGATCCTTCCCTGTATCTGTTTTTCACCGTCATATAAGATTTCTCTCCTCCTCCTCCTCCTCCTCCTCCTCCTCCTCCTCCTCTTCCTCCTCCTCCTCCTCCTCCTCCTTGACTCACTCCTTTTCTCCTTGTCATAGTCAGTGAATCTCTTCCTCCTCATGACCTCTTCTCTCCCTCCATCTTTCCTCCCTCCCTCCCTCCCTCCCTCCCTTCCTCCCTCTCCCTCTCCCCTCCTTCTCCCTTCTTGTTATTCTTTAGTCATTACCTTCGCTTGGCTCCTCTCCCTCCTACTTTTTTTTCCTCCCTCCTTCGCTCCTTCCCTCCCTCTCCTTCACTGTTATCTCTTCCATTCCCTACATTTATCTATTTCCCTTCCTTCTTCCCTCTTCTTCTCTCTTATTCTTTTCCAGTCCCTTCTGTTTTCTCCTTTCCTCCCTTCCTTCATCTCCTTCTCTCTCTTTTTCAGTCTCTCCATTTCCTTCCCTTCCCTCCTCTTTTCTTTCTATCCTTCCCCAACTTGCCTTCTTCCCTCCCTCCCTCCCTCCCTTCCCTCCTCCCTGTGTTATTATTTTCCAGTGTTTCTTTTGGCCTCCCTTCCCTCCTTCCAGCCTCTGCCCTTGTTAATAATTCCTTCCTAGTTCTCAGTCTCTCCCTTCCTCTCCTTCCCTCCCTCCCTCCTTGTTTGCATGCATCTATCGTAACATCCTTGTCCTTCCCTCTCTCCCCTCCTTCTTCTTCTTTCCACTTCCTTGTTTCAATTTGTTTTCTTTTTCGTCTCCATTCAGTTCCGTCATCACCGAATCATCAAAGTCATCATCACTCCCGACGCAGAGAGTAGGTGTGAAGTGGTAATGATGATGATGACGATGATGATAATGATGATGATTTGACTGCTGGTACTACTGATAATGATGATAATGAGGAGGAGGGGGAGGAGGATGGTGATGATGAAGGAGGAGGAGGAGGAGGAGGAGGACCAGGAGAATGAGGAAGAAAATGTACCTACTACTATTCTACTACTACTACCACTACCACTACTACTACTACTACTGTTTCCTTAGAAGGTCGCGCAATGAGGCAATAAGGAAGAACAAAACAGGTTAATTAAACTCGTACAGGCAAGGAAGGATAATAACAATGGCGTAAATCAAATGGACAGGTAAGTGAGTAAGCAAGAAAAGCAGGAAGAGAGACATACATACATACGCACACACATACATACATACGCACATACATACATACATACGCACACACATACATACATACGCACATACATACATACATACGCACATACATACATACATACGCACATACATACATACATACGCACACACATACATACATACGCACATACATACATACATACGCACACACATACATACATACGCACATACATACATACATACGCACATACATACATACATACGCATATACATACATTCATACATACATAAGGATAAGAAACAGACACATAAATACACACAGCCATAGCACAAGCATATACACAGACAAACACACGCACACAAACAAGCAACAAACGGGGTAACAAGAAAGAAAGACAGGTAGCCAAAGACGCACAAAAACAAACACCGGGAAGAAACAAACACACACAAACACACAATAAACAAAGAAAAAAAAAACACTTAGACTTAACAAACAAACACAGACAGACACAATGAAAGATAAAGATACCACGAGTAATAAATAAAACATAAAAAAAAAGGAAAAACGAGAAGCGAAAACAAACAAAAAAGAAGAAGAAAAAACTTAACCCGGAAATAAAATAAACCACACTTAGCTCGGAATAGATTATTAACAAGGCCAGAGGTCGGCTGGAGGGAAGGGAGGGAGGGAAGGAGACACTGAATAATAATAACATAAGAGAGAAGGGAAGGGAGGGAGGGAGGGAAGGGAGGTAAGAGAAAACACTGGAACAGAATCACATTAGAGAAGGAAGGAGGAGGGAGGGAGGAAGGAGGTAAAAAAAACACTGGAAAAGAATAACATGAGAGAGAAGGACAAGAAAAGAAAAGCACTTCAAAACACACACACACACACACACACACACACACACACACACACACACACACACACACACCACGGGAAGTAATAATATAAAAGAACATCATGAAAGGAGGAAAAATGATAAAGAAAATAAAAAAGCAAAACAGACAAGGCAGAAAAAAATAATAATAATAATCACATAATAAAATAACTCACACAGAAGTCCACATCATCATCAAGACAAACCACAAAAAAATATAAAAAAATACGAAAAGAAAAAAACCACAGACGAGATAACAAGGAGGAGGAGAGAGAAAAAAAGTATAACACATCATTGAAAAAAAACAGACCTATGATCACACTAACCAGAGAGACAGACAGACAGACAGACAGACAGACAGACGATGAGTGAGTAAAATAAAAGGAAACACTGACACAATATCCCTCCCTCCCTCCCTTTCCTTCTCTGTTATCTTTTCTTGTCTCTCCATTTCCCTCCTTCCCTCCCTCCCTCTCCTTCTCTGTTATCTTTTCTTGTCTCTCCATTTCCCTCCTTCCCTCCCTCCCTCCCTCCCTCCCTCTCCTTCTCTGTTATCTTTTCTTGTCTCTCCATTTCCCTCCTTCCCTCCTTCCCACGAAAATGAAAAAAAAAAATCAAGAGAAGGAAAAAGGAAAAAAATAAGACAGGGAGGTAAGAAAAAAAGGCCCACAGAAAATAACAAAAAAAAACAAAGAAAAAAATAACAGACAGGGAGGTAAGAAAAAAAATGGCCCACAGAAAATAACAAAAAAAACAAAGAAAAAAATAACAAACAGGGAGGTAAGAAAAAAAACGGCCCGCAGAAAAGAACAAAAAAAAAACAAAGAAAATAAAACACAAGCATTAACAAGACAAGGAAAACATCATAGAAGGAAAAATAAAAAAATAAGACAGGGAGGTAAAAAAAAAAAAAAAAAAACAGCCCACAAAAAAACAAGCATTAACAGACAAGGAAAACATCAAAAGAAAATGGAAAAAAATAAAAGACAAGGAGGAAAAACACAGCCCATAAAAACAAAAAAAAACAAAAAAAAAATAATAAAACACAAGCACTTACAACTCATGGAAATAAAATATCAACCACATCATTAAACAACTACAGGCCGACGATCACACTAACCAGACAGACAGGAAGACAGACGATGAGTGACTTAAACAAGGCGGCCACAAGGTTTTTTCCGCCGCTCACCCGTTGCAGAGGTAAGGTTAATGGGAGCTTCATGACTGGCGAGTATGATGTCTTGAGTGTCTGCCCCTGACCAAGCTTGCTAACTGACCCTCCCTCCCTCCCTCCCTCCTCCCCTCACCCTCCCCGGCCGGCCCTTCCCACGCACATACACACACATGCACGCACCCACACACACAGGTACTTATTCCAGTCCCCCTCCTAATCCATCTGTCTACTTAATTTCGCTACACGCACACACGCACACGCACACACACACATACGCATATCTTACCAGCCTGTGGTCCACTTCAAGCACCCTCACGCACTTACACACGCACACACACACACACACACACACACACACACACACACGCACGCACGCACATCTGATCAGCCTGTGTCCACTCCAAGCACCTTCACGCACTTGCACACACACACACACACACACACACACACACACACACACACACACACACACACACACACAAGCACGCACACTTCCTTTACCCCTGCCATTATACCTTTAAAATGCACGGATACATTAAACACTTTTTTTCTTTACTTTTTCTTTTTTTTTGTCTTGCTCTCCTCCACGCTTACGCCACCGCCCTCCAGTCTTAGTAATGCATGAAGAGGTTTGAACATTTATTTTTTTCTTTAGTCATTTTTTGTGGTGGGTGTTCGGGCCGCGCTCCCTCGCCGCCACAAATCACCGCCCTTAATAATGAACCGTTACTCTCGTTTCGTTTTTCTTATACATTTTTTTCTATCTTTCCGTCCCGTTAGTCGCCTTAACCATCCTATTCTGAATATGCACGGAGTTATTTTTTTCTTTTTTTTTTTTTTAGTAGAGCGCCTAGTATTTAGTGTTTTTTTAGAATTTTTAGTATATATTTTTCTGTTTTTTGATATTCCTGCATTTTTAGTAATTCAGTATTTTGCATTAGTATTTCGTGGTAATATTTAGTAGTAGTATTTTTCAGTATTTAGTCTTCAGTATTTTTAGTATTATCAGTATTATCTTTTTTTGTGTGTGTGTCTTCCTTCTACCACACTTTTTCATTCTTCCTCTCTCTTCTTTTCCTCCAACTGTGTTATTTTTTTCTTCCCTTATACCCCTTCCTCTTCTTTCTACTTTCTTTTTTATATCCCTTTCGTCTCTTTCTCTTCACACTAAACATGAATCAACGAACAGAAGTATCAGCCAGTCAACTGAAGCAAGGATCGAGCTAAGTAAGCCTTCGCTGTGTGCTTCATGCAAATACGGTCGAGCGCTTGAAGTGAAGGCTGGAAGGATGGATTTATGGGGCGGGGAAGGAAGGCAAAAGGTAAAGGCAAAAGGTACCATGCGGGGAAAAACTGGACCCTGGTAGCTGTCGTGTGTAGGCCGACGGGGCTCTTGTAGTAAGTAATTGCCTATGTCCCAAGGTAAATAGTTAGACAAGGGGAAAAAAATACAAGGAGGAGAAATTAGATAAAAGAAACGCATAGACAGATAAATAGATAGATAAACAGTAGACGTAGTAGAGGAAATATGATACTTGTAAAAGACGTATAGATAGATAAAGAGATAGATAGAGATGGATAGACATATAGAGGTAAATAGATAGACAGACAGGTATATATATATGAATAGAAGGATAGATAGCAAGATATATAAAAAAAGATAGATATAGACACTGCAAATGAATAGATAGATAAAACAGACAGATAGTAATAAATAGAAAGATATATAGGTAGATTGATAGATATTTAGACTGATAGATAGATATAAATATACAGAAAGATGAATGGAAGGATAGAGGGAGATGTATAATGCAAAAGATGAATAGAAAAAACACAGATAGACAGATAGTTTGACATTTAAACAAAGAAAAACAAACAGGTAGATAGATATATGGATACACACACACACACACACACACACACATACACACACACACACACACACACACACACACACACACACACACACACAAACAATAGCAGACACAAACAGACCGTAGCCGAAGCAAAAGTAACCCCAACCTCATTACCTCACACCACAAAATACCAACAGGCCATAAAAAAAATAGTTAAAAAAAATTACAGCCACCGTCCCATTTCTTTTTCCCCCTTTTAGTTTCTTCCTTTCCCTTTTTCTTTACCCTCACAAGCACAGGTCACGCGCGGCACGGGTAAAAGGGAGGAAGGAAGAGAGGAAGGAAGCCCCGTTTGCCTTGCACCTGGCGGGGTTAATTAGCGGGGCGGGTGTGTGGAGACATCACCTGAGATTGACTAACCTAACCCACCCTACCTGTGCTCACCTCTGCCCACCTGTTGTGTTGTTATCTTACCTAGATTGTGAGAGGTTTAGGGAAGAGAGGAAGGATATAGAAAGGAAAAAGATGACAAGATAGATGAGTGATTTAGTAAAGAAAGAAAGATACAGGTGGAATATAACAAAAGGGACTGACTAACCCAACCTACCTGCCTACCTGTGTTGTAATATTACCTTGCTTGTGAGAGGCTTAGGGAATAGAGCAAGAAAACGGAAAGGATAAAGATGCACATATAGATGAGGAATTTAGTAGAGAAAGAAAGATGAAGGTGGAAAATGATACCTGAGACTGTTTAATCCTACCTGCCCACATGTGTTGTTATGCTACCTTGCTTGTGAGAGACTTAGGGAAGAGAGGAAGGAAATGGAAAGGAAATAGATGCACAGATAGATGAGCTATTTAGTAAAGAATGAAAATGATGACTAACCCAACCTACCTGCCTTCCTTCCTCTGCCTACCTGTGTTGTAATATTACTTTGCTTGTTAGATTGTCAGTGAAGATAGGAAGGAAATGGAAAGGAAAGGGATGCACAGACAGAAGAGTAATTTAGTCGAGAAAGAAAGATGACGATTGGGAAATGATAGTGACCCGCGATAATTAAGTGAAGAGAGAAGGATGAAGTTGGAAAATAATAATGACTGACACGGAAACAAAAGGAAACAGATACGAAGAAATAAAAATGCAAAGAACGTGATGCGCAAATTAATCAGTAATTCGGTAAGGAAAGTAAAATAATGGAAAAAAATTATGACATGGAAATAGATAAAAAAAAAAAAGACACAAGAAGATAGAAGATAATTGACATCAGATAATTTTAAAGCCTTAATTATATTCGCTTAATGCTGTTGGTGTTATTATTATTATTGCTATTACTATTCCTAGTATTGCAGTAGTAGTAGTAGTAGTAATAGTAGTAGTACCATTAATAACTGTAGTAGTAGTAGTAGTACCATTAATAACAGTAACAGTAGTAGTAGTAGTAGTAGTAGTAGTAGTAGTACCATTAGTTACAGTAGTAGTAGTAGTATTTTTTTTTTTTTTTTTTTTTTTTTTTTTTTTTTTTTACGTTACTGCCTATTGCATCTTCCCGGTGGGGCCTGATGGTCGGCCCAGCCCGTTCTGGCGCAGGCGAGTGTTTATAGTAGCGCCATCTTGCATTGGCTCATGCTGCCCCCCCGGACCTCGTTCTTGATTCGCTTGGACGGCTTCCTCTAGAGTCCGGGTTGATGGGTGGTTTTCAGGACAGCATGTGGGTAGTTTTAAGCCACTCGGCGGTGACTGAAAAATCCGAGGTGGTAGCGTGGGGATTTGAACCCGCGTCGTCCATCACGCGGTGAATGTGGGCCCAGTACGCTACCAGTTCAGCCACCGCCTACCCCTGAAGTAGAAGTATCATTTTCATTGTTGTTATCCTTGAAAATTAAGCTTTCTTTTTTTCAGGGAGAAACGAAAATAACAATAAAAGAACGTGTTAGGAAAGTGAAACGTCATAATCATTTATATTTGTGTCGCTAAGTACTCTCTCTCTCTCTCTCTCTCTCTCTCTCTCTCTCTCTCTCTCTCTCTCTCTCTCTCTCTCTCTCTCTCTCTCTCTCTCTCTCTCTCTCTCTCTCTCTCTCTCTCTCTCTCTCTCTCTCTCTCTCTCTCTCTCATATCATAAATAATGAAAAACAAAACCGCGCTGAGTCATCGTTGTTCATTACACCACTCACTTCTTTAATTTTTCGCCTCTGTTTCCTCCTTCAATCATGTGTGTACGTGTGTGTGTGTGTGTGTGTGTGTGTGTGTGTGTGTGTGTGTGTCAGACCTGTGCACCATGACCTCCGGCACGCCGCCCCCTCCCCCCCCCGTCCTCCGCCCCCCGTCACAGAAGACCTCTTCTCTTCCTCCCGGTGACCTTGACCCGCCACACGCTACGCCCCGCACGAAGCCGTGACGTCACGCGCCGCGGACAGTATAAAGAGGTAGGCGGCGCAGAGAGTCGACAGTCTCTTCGGAGCACAGCAAACACCATGGTACTAGCACAGCCCTGCACACACTGTACACACACGCCGCTGCGGTAGTCAGGCAGTACGCCGCACGCCGCACAGCAACACGCCCTGCACTGGGGGATATAATCTTTGTGTCCTTGTGTGCTTAGGCGCCCGTTGTGCAAATATGTGTGCTGTTAGCAACACACACTGCAGGGGGGGGGGGGACACACGCACCATACAAACACAATTTGGTTGCATTTTTATTGTAACTCTTAATAATCTTCATAGTGCTGCTGCTGCTGTTGTTATTGTTGTGTGACAGTACTAACGTTGTTTTTGTCGTTCCAGATGAGACACTCTCTCGCCCTCCTGTCCCTGGCCATGCTCCTCGGCGTGGCCTGCGTCAGCGCCGGCGGCGGCCACGGCGGTGGTGGCTTCGGCGGCGGCGGCTTCAGCGGTGGCGGCTTCAGCGGTGGCAGTTTCGGAGGTGGAAGAAGCTACGGCGGCGGGGGGGGTTTCGGCGGCGGCGGTGGTGGCTTCGGCGGAGGCGGCTTTGGCGGCAAGGGTGGATTTGGCGGCGGCGGCGGCATCATCAGCGGCGGCCATGGCGGCGGTGGATTTGGAGGTGGAAAGGGCGGCTTTGGCGGCGGTAGCTTTGGAGGTGGAAGAAGCTATGGCGGTGGTGGTTTCGGCGGCGGCGGCGGCGGCTTCGGCGGCGGCGGCGGCGGCTTCGGCGGTGGCGGAAAGGGCTTCGGCGGCGGCGGTTTCGGCGGTGGCGGAAAGGGCTTCGGCGGCGGCGGTTTCGGCGGGGGCGGAAAGGGCTTCAGCGGCGGCGGCTTCAGCGGCGGCAGCTTTGGAGGTGGAAGGAGCTATGGCGGTGGTGGTTTCGGTGGCGGCGGCGGCGGCTTCGGCGGTGGCGGATTCGGCGGTGGCGGAAAGGGCTTCGGCGGCGGCGGCGGCGGCTTCGGCGGCGGCGGCTTCGGCGGCGGCGGTCATGGCGGCGGCTACGGCAAGTAAGGCTTCCCTTCCACCTCTTCGCTGCGACGCCTCATCGTGTGCACATACGCAGTCGTGCACGCCTGTGTGCGTTGACGTGTGTGCGAACAGAGGAGAGGAACGGAGTCTTCCCGCCCCTCTTCTCCCCTCACTCTACCTCCTTCTCATCTCATTTTCTTCACTGCAGCGAACAAGTCAATAAATTATTCGACAAAACAGAAACAAGTCTTTGCTTCTTGTCTCCTCTTACTGAAACTTCTCGCAGAGGTTTGGTATGCATCTGCAAAGGCGAAACCTTCACTATCTTCTCTCCCTCCTCCTGAACCGCCTAGCCACCAATCTCGCTAGTCCCATTACAGCCCCATCACCACACAGCCCCATCACTCCACAAAGCCCTATCACCACACAGCCTCATCATCCCCAAAGCACTATCACCACACAGCCTCATCACCCCCAAATCCCTATCACCACACAGCCTCATCATCCCCAAAGCACCACACAGCCCCATCACCCACAAAGCCCTATCACCACACAACCTCATCACCCCAACAGCCCAGTCACCACACAGACCCCTCATCCCAAGGCCCCATCACCCCAAACCCCCATCACCACACAACCTCATCACCCCAAACCCCCATCACCACACAACCTCATCACCCCAAACCCCCATCACCACACAACCTCATCACCCCAAACCCCCATTACCCCCACAGCCCCATCACCCCAAACCCCCATCACCACACAGCCCCATCACCACAAACCCCCATTACCCCCACAGCCCCGTCATTCACCCCACTATTCCATCACCTCACAGCTTGCGTCATGGAGGTCAGAAGAAAGTCAGCATGAGCCTAACAAGAGGACGTGTTGCAACAAAGAGAAGCCGCGAGAAACACACACACACAAAAAAAAGTCGCTACAGAAATAAAAAGAAGTCGCTATAAACAGCATAATAAAATGAAGTCACGAGAAACAGAAACATAAAGACGTCGCTACAAAACACAGATATAATGAAAAGTCGCTAAAAAAAACAGAGATAAAATGAAGCTAATAGAAACTCAAAAACATTAAAAACGTGCTAAAAACACCATAACATAGAGAACTCACTAGAAAGAAAAAACACAAAGGGGAGACTAAAAGGGAGGAACACCGAAGCTCTTCAAGACAGCCTCAACTTGCTACATAATACACGAAAAAAAAACAATAACAAAAGATCCCAGAAATTACACAACAACCTTATGAAATGGAGTCTTATTTACCTTTTCCTTCAGCGGTGAGGGCCCGTGGTGGTGGTGGTGGTGGTGGAGGTGGTGGAGGCGGTGGGTGGGGGTCACATCAAAGGCTCAGTGGGGGTTCGGCCCATCGTGCTGTGCCCTGCCCTGCGGCAAGCCACGGCACGACGGCGTACTTGCGGCAGTCCCCATGTGGCCCCCGACCCGCCTACGCCCCACGCCTCTTGCTGCTCCGTGTCCTGCGGGAGAAATAGGTTTAGTGAATACCACCTTAATGAATGCCACCTTAAATACCACCTTATTGAATGCCACCTTGAATACCACCTTATTGCATGTCACTTTACTGAATGTCACCTCACGGGCTTTTTTTTTTTTTTCGTTTATTTGTTTGTTTGTTTGTTTGTTACGCTTGAGCTGCCTCCCCTCGATATTAATGAAAGAAATTATTGAATATCACCTCACTGCATACTCCCTTCTCATAGTTTTCGGTACATATAAACAGTTAATGAGCGAAGAAAATTTAAAGATGTGTTTGTTGTTGTTCCTTTAAGATGAAACACGATGGTTAAGTAATAAAAAGGATCGTCATCACCGTGTATGCTATCCTCTCAAGGTTTAACGGCACCATTATAAAGATGAAGGAGGAAGCGAAGGGTTGAGACAAAAAACATTACCCTGTGACGCCAAGTGGAGCAAGAGGCCGCATCTCCAGGACGTTATGGAAGCAAATTAGTCGGCCGCGGTTCTGATTCAATAGGTAAAAATGAAATCTGCCAGCGCCACCAACCTGCTGATACCGACTACTCACTCCTATGCCCCTTGAGAGTCTACAGATGTGATGTGTTTAAGTATCAAAGAGTAAATATTATCACCCAAAATAAGTGTATCTATACTTTGTTACGAATTTACCTCACCAGCCCAAGAGACAAACCGACACCCTTTTTTCTTATTTTTACAACGAAGGAGATGACTCAAGGACATCAAAAAGAGTGTAAAGAAAAAGAAGCCCGCTACTCACCACTCCCATTATAGACAAAATAAATGAGTGGCCAAAAGGAAAAGAGTGGCCAAAAGGAAAAGAGTGGCCAAAAGGAAAAGAGTGGCCAAAAGGAAAAGAGTGGCCAAAAGGAACAGAGTGGCCAAAAGGAAAAGAGTGGCCAAAAGAAAGGATACAAGACATGAATATAACAACAGAAATAGGAGGAGTGTATAAGAGATATGTCAACAGTCCCTATAAACTTGCTTCAAATATAATCTCCTTAAGCAAGAATTCATCTATTCGTATAGCAATGAGTTGTATATCGCCATAAGACTCAAAACACGTCACCTAGGTCTGCTCCACTCATCCATCACTCTATTTGTGCGCCCTTCCTTGCCACTCCCTTTACCGAATTTGAATATATTTATCTCCTAAGCCTCTAGCGTGACCACAATAAAAACGAAGGGCGTGGTGAGTAATAAAGTCCGTCCTTGGCAACATATCAAATCTGCATCGAGTAAACACTGCCCATTGTGTTGGATTTCAAGGGCAAAACAATACATAACGATTCTCAGCCTCGATCAGTATTTACACAGACGCAGCAACCATCACATGTAAATCCTTGGCACGGACATTGATTTCATGCAAAGAAGGATTGGAGGGTGTTAAGCAGTCAGGAAGTTACTGCAAATAGGTTTGAAGATATAAATGAAAAAAAAAAGCATGGAAATGAAGTAAATGATAGAAAGATGTCTGGAAACGAAGAAGAAATATAAATGAAAGATAAAGGTATGGAAATGAAGACAGAATATTAAGGAAAGAGATATAGAGAAATGAAGACAAAATATTAATGATAGAAGGATGTCTGGAAACGAAGAAGAAGAAATATAAATGAAAGATAAACGTAAGGAAATGAAGACAGAATATTGAGGAAAGAGAGATATAGAGAAATGAAGAAGAAGAAATGTTTGGAAATGAAGAAAACAAAATATAAATGAAAGACAGACGTTTGATTTTCTGTAGCAGAGGAAGCAAGCAGCTCAAGGGCAAAATCTAATGAGAAAAAACCCGCTAAGAAAAAAAAAACTGGCTAAAGAAAAAAATAAGATAGGATAAGGTCAAAAATTTGTTCTCGAAAACAAATATGTGCACACCAACTTCCTGGGCTCCTATAGTCTCTTAATATCCTCGTGTATCCTTGTGCAGGACTTACAGGAAGGAATTGGCGAGGAATCAAATTTAGCTCTTCAGGGCCACAGCTTAATCCTGAGCGATGGACGGAAGGAGCTGGCCGCTGACGGGGCAAGGGCGGGATGACGGACTAAACGTTTTCACCAACACTCGAAGCCATTGAAAGGATGAAAAAGAGATAGAAACGAAGAGTTTGTATATTGAATGGTGTGCCATGAAATGTGTGTGTGTGGGGGCGGGGGGGGTTGTGTGTGTGTGTGTGTGTGTGTGTGTGTGTGTGTGTGTGTGTGTGTGTGTGTGTGTGTGTGTGTGTGTGTGTGTGTGTGTGTGTGTGTGTGCGTGTGTGTGTAATTCACCTCTTGGTTTGCTGCGGATCTCTCTCGAGATAGCCAGCCGTTCCCCTACCGAGGAGCACAGAGCTCATAGTACCGATCTTTGGGTAGGGCTGAGACCACTCACACTCAACACACCGTGACAACGAGGTCACACCTTGCCTGACGTCGGGTACCTACTCACTGCTAGGTGAAAGGGGCAACACATGAATGTAGATGAACCCAACTTATCTTCACCCGGCCGGGGAATCGAACCCCGGTCCTTCTGGTTGAGACAGACGCTCTATCCACTGAGTTACCGGGCCGTGTGTGTATGTGTGTGTGTGTGTGTGTGTGTGTGTGTGTGTGTGTGTGTGTGTGTGTGTGTGTGTGTGTGTGTGTGTGTGTGTGTGTGTGTGTGTGTGTGTGTGTGTGTGTTTTCGTGCTCACCGTGACCCCCAAACACTGTCATTCACCCCCCACCCCCGCCTTACACCCCCTCCCCCCTCACAGCCTCCCGCCTCGGCTTCCTCCTCCATCGCATCCTTGATTCATCTCCTAGCGCTGTGACGTCACGCGCCGCGGACACTATAAGTAGCGAGGCGGCGGCGAGGCTCGGCAGTCGTCTCTTCGGAGCACCACCATCACCACCACCATGGTAGGAGCACCTACAGGCAGACAACATTGTACACATGCACCAAACATTGTGCAAAAAGTAACACACTGAGCAGTATTGAGTATGACACCACCACCATGGCAGGAACACCTACAGCTAGGCACACACTGTACATGTACACGAGCAGTATCCCATGAGCAGTCCACAGCATCACGCTGTGCTGTATTGAGTATGACACCACCACCATGGTAGGAGCACAGTCATGTAACACTGTACACATGCAGCAGGCGTTGAGTAGTAACATGACAGAGGCACTCTTGTGCATGCTCAGGTATTAGGGCGAGCCTCCAGGCCTGAGCTGCTCACCGTCAGGGGGACGAGAGGCCATGCATGAAAACATGACTCTGTTGTTGTATGGCTATTGTTGTTAGCGTTAATGCTCATACTGTTGTTGCTGATATTGTTGTTGTTCCCGTGTGTCATTACTAACGCCGTGTGTGTTTGTCGTTGCAGCTGAAACACTCTCTCGCCCTCCTGTCCCTCGCCCTGCTCCTCGGCGTGGCCTGCGTCAGCGCCGGCGGCGGCTATGGCCGCGGCGGCGGAGGAGGTGGCTTCGGCCGCGGCGGCGGCGGCGGCGGATTTGGCGGTGGAAAGGGCGGCTTTGGCGGCGGCGGATTTGGCGGAGGAAAGGGCGGCTTTGGCGGCGGCGGCTTCGGCGGCGGCGGATTTGGCGGAGGAAAGGGCGGCTTTGGCGGCGGCAGTTTTGGAGGCGGCAAGGGTGGATTTGGCGGCGGCGGCTTCGGCGGCGGTGGTTTCGGCGGCGGCAAGGGAGGTTTCGGCGGCGGC
Organism: Eriocheir sinensis; assembly: GCF_024679095.1. Lineage (NCBI taxonomy): Eukaryota > Metazoa > Arthropoda > Malacostraca > Decapoda > Varunidae > Eriocheir > Eriocheir sinensis. The sequence goes on from NW_026111903.1 coordinate 13,961, forward strand.
CATGGCGGCGGCGGCTTCGGCGGCGGTGGTTTCGGCGGCGGCAAGGGAGGTTTCGGCGGCGGCCATGGCGGCGGCGGCTTCGGCGGCGGCGGCTTCGGCGGCGGCGGCTTCGGCGGTGGCGGCCATGGCGGCGGCTACGGCAAATAAGTCTTCCCTTCAACCTCTTCGCTGCGACGCCTTATCGTGCGCACACACGCAGTCGTGTACGCCTGTGTGCGTTTACGTGTGTGCGTGTACGAACAGAGGAGAAGAACGGAGCATTCCTGCCCCTCCTCGCCCCTCACACCTCCTCCTCCTCATCTCATTTTCTTCACTTCAGCGAACCAGACAATAAATTATACAACAAAACAAAAACAAATCTTTACTTCTTTCCTCCTAAGAGTCAAACCTCTCGCCAATATTTTCTCGGGCAGGGAAACAAATCAGCATGACTTTAACTATGACTATGAATATTATCTCAATGCATTGTATTCTCTCATATCTTTACGGAACCTGTACCAATATAAACTAAAAAGATAGGCTTACTGTTGTTCCTAATGGTAGAAATATATAAGAACACACTGAATGACACACGAATGCATCCTTCTCTTCGCCAACGCCAATGTCCACCAAGGCAGTGTGTTCGGCCCCTCGCTGCAGAACGTTAATTGTGACCACACCCTGCATCTAGTGTCATACAGACCACGGCCCTCTAACCGCCGTCTGCGGAAGGGGTAAGCGACAAGTGACCAACCATAGAGCCAACAACGCTCTAGAAACGATTACTTCTATACCTAAAGGAGACAAGACTTGGAGGAAACACCGCCCCGGCAATCCTACCCGACGGCAGAAGGCTGAGTTTTTATGACTATTTCCATCCTCGGAGTAGAGTTCCATTCCCGTCTCCGTCACCAAACGCGTGAGGAAGGTATCTGAGGATGCGGCGTGGGGGGATACACGCACCAGGGATTGAAAAAGTGAGGTGAAAAGTAACCTGTGTCTTATATTCTTCAGCAGGACAAAAAACTATCAAGCAGCGCACCGACCCCCGCCTCAGAGCCTTCACACATGCAGCCAATGGGTTAAATCATTTCTTCGGTATTAACAGGAAGCATTCATGGGACGTAATTTATAATATCTTTTCCTCGCCAATACATTTTATCCCTCAGCAAGATAAACTCCATTCCCAGAGAGAACCGGCCATCGCATCAAGGCCTTTATACAGTTATTGGCTTCACTCACTTATCAGCTTTTAAAGGAACGCATTCATGGGGCGTAGCTCCTAATATCTTTTCCTCAGCAAGACAAACTTCCTTCCCGCCGGGCACCGGCCATCGCATCAAGGCCTTTATACAGTTATTGGCTTCACTCACTTATCAGCTTTTAAAGGAACGCATTCATGGGGCGTAGTTCGTAATATCTTTTCCTCACCAAGACAAACTTCCTTCCCGCCGGGCACCGGCCATCGCATCAAGGCCTTTATACAGTCAGTGGGTTTGATCATTAAGGTATTGATGGAATGCATTCACGAGACACAATTTGCAATATATTTTCGTCGACACAAATGTTTCGAGAGTCAAGGAAAAAAAAGAAAAGAAGAAAGAAGAAAGAAGTTAAAAAACAGAAGGAGAAGAAGAGGAAGAAGACGAAGAAGAGTATAGTGAAGTAACTAAGAAGATGAAGAAGAAGAAGAGGTGTCAGTCACTGGGCTTACTCACTTATCTATTGAGGGAACGCATTCACGGGACGCAGTTTGTGATGCCTCTGCCGCGTCAACACAGACATTCCCTCGTGCAGAAAAGTGTTCGCTACTGTCAGAACAAGAGAACAAATAAAGAAAAAAAATACCTATAATTGAACGCTATTAGATTTGGGAATGACAGACAAGGAAATATTTAACTCGTTTTCTATATTAATTTTCTGTTATTAATTTACTCTCTCTCTCTCTCTCTCTCTCTCTCTCTCTCTCTCTCTCTCTCTCTCTCTCTCTCTCTCTCATAAATAATACTAAATAAATAAATACACAATAATAATTATAGAAAAAAAACATGTCCAGTCATTGTTGTTCCCTGCCCCACTTCACTAAGCTATTTTTTCATCGAATGTGTTTCCTCCTTCAGGACTAAGTGTGTGTGTGTGTGTGTGTGTGTGTGTGTGTGTGTGTGTGTGTGTGTGTGTGTGTGTGTGTGTGTGTGTGTGTGTGTGTTCTCGTGCCCACCGTGACCCCCAAATACAGCCATGCACCCCCCCCCCCCGCGCCCTACACCCCTCCCCCTAACAGCCTCCCCCCTCGGCTCCTTCCTCCATCGCATCCTTGATTCATCTCTTGGCGCCGTGACGTCACGCGCCGCGGACACTATAAGTAGCAAGGCGGCGGCGAGGCTCGGCAGTCGTCTCTTCGGAGCATCACCACCACCACCAAAATGGTAGGAGCACCTACAGACAGACAACACTGTACATGTGCACATGCACTGTGGAAAGAGAAGTGCACAGTAATAAGTTGTGCAGTATTGAGTATGACACCACCACCATGGTAGAAGCACAGTCATGTAACACTGTACACATGCAGCAGGCGTTGAGTAGTAACATGACAGAGGCACTCTTGTGCATGCTCAGGTATTAGGGCGAGCCTCCAGGCCTGAGCTGCTCACCGTCAGGGGGACGAGAGGCCATGAAAACATGACTCTGTTGTTGTATGGCTATTGTTGTTAGCGTTAATGCTCATACTGTTGTTGCTGATATTGTTGTTGTTCCCGTGTGTCAGTACTAACGCCGTGTGTGTTTGTCGTTGCAGCTGAAACACTCTGTCGCCATCCTGTCCCTCGCCCTGCTCCTCGGCGTGGCCTGCGTCAGCGCCGGCGGCGGCTATGGCCGTGGTGGCGGAGGAGGTGGCTTCGGCCGCGGCGGCGGATTTGGAGGAAAGGGCGGTTTTGGCGGCGGCGGATTTGGTGGAGGAAAGGGCGGCTTTGGCGGCGGCGGCTTCGGCGGCGGCGGATTTGGCGGAGGAAAGGGCGGCTTTGGCGGCGGCGGTTTTGGAGGCGGCAAGGGTGGATTTGGCGGCGGCGGATTCGGCGGTGGAAGAAGTTATGGTGGCGGTGGATTCGGCGGCGGCGGCATCGGCGGCGGTGGTTTCGGCGGCGGCAAGGGAGGTTTCGGCGGCGGCCATGGCGGCGGCGGCTTCGGCGGCGGTGGTTTCGGCGGCGGCAAGGGAGGTTTCGGCGGCGGCGGCTTCGGCGGCGGCGGATTCGGCGGCGGCGGACATGGCGGCGGCTACGGCAAATAAGTCTTCCCTTATGCCTCTTCGCTGCGACGCCTCATCGTGTGCACATACGCAGTCGTGTACGCCTGTGTGTGCGTGTACGAACTGAGGAGAGGAACGGAGCATTCCTGCCCCTCCTCGCCCCTCACACCTCCTCCTCCTCATCTCATTTTCTTCACTTCAGCGAACCAGACAATAAATTATACAACAAAACAAAAACAAATCTTTACTTCTTTCCTCCTAAGAGTCAAACCTCTCGCCAATGTTTACTCAGGCAGGGAAACAAAAATCAACATCATGTCGATCAGGTCACCACCTCACACAACGTCACATCCCATCACATCAACCCCAAAACGCATACCCCAACAACCCCATCCCCCAATCCCTCTCACCCAACAGCCCCAGCACCCCACAGCACCTCCACTCCTAAGGACTCATCAAGCAGAATCAAAACTCCTGAGTCCAATACAAAAACATCACCGCCAGGCCCTATAACCCCCACACCTCTACAAACATCCCCATCCCCACCCCTGCAGCTTCCGTCAAAGGGATCGACAGAGGGCCTGCAGGAATTCAGCGACCAAAAAGGTGTCATAAATATCCGCCAGCGACAACAGCACATTGTTAGGTACGTCACAATTAAAAAAAAGTATTCTCCAGGGCAACCATCGACCTGCCGCCGGCCACCAGTGCCCACAGTGGTAGCGGACGTGGGTACCAGGCGTGGCGTGCTTGCATATAGAAGGAAAAGACTGGCAAAGCCCGTTACCGACAGACCGAGGAAAACAAAATCTTGGGCGAGAAGTATCAATCCTTTTAATAATGTGTCTTATTTTTTTCCCCCAACGGTAAGAACCCATGCCGATGGTGGTGGTGGTGGTGGTGGTGGTGGTAGTGGTGGACCATGACTTTAACTATGACTATGAATATTATCTCAATGCATTGTATTCTCTCATATCTTTACGGAACCTGTACCAATATAAACTAAAAAGAAAGGCTTACTGTCGTTCCTAATGGCAGAAATATATAAGAACACACTGAATGACACACGAATGCATCCTTCTCTTCGCCAACGCCAATGTCCACCAAGGCAGTGTGTTCGGCCCCTCGCTGCAGAACGTTAATTGTGACCACACCCTGCATCTAGTGTCATACAGACCACGGCCCTCTAACCGCCGTCTGCGGAAGGGGTAAGCGACAAGTGACCAACCATAGAGCTAACAACGCTCTAGAAACGATTACTTCTATACCTGAAGGAGACAACACTTGGAGGAAACACCGCCCCGGCAATCCTACCCGACGGCAGAAGGCTGAGTTTTTATGACTATTTCCATCCTCGGAGTAGAGTTCCATTCCCGTCTCCGTCACCAAACGCGTGAGGAAGGTATCTGAGGATGCGGCGTGGGGGGATACACGCACCAGGGATTGAAAAAGTGAGGTGAAAAGTAACCTGTGTCTTATATTCTTCAGCAGGACAAAAAACTATCAAGCAGCGCACCGACCCCCGCCTCAGAGCCTTCACATATGCAGCCAATGGGTTAAATCATTTCTTCGGTATTAACAGGAAGCATTCATGGGACGTAATTTATAATATCTTTTCCTCGCCAATACATTTTATCCCTCAGCAAGATAAACTCCATTCCCAGAGAGAACCGGCCATCGCATCAAAGCCTTTATACAGTTATTGGCTTCACTCACTTATCAGCTTTTAAAGGAACGCATTCATGGGGCGTAGCTCCTAATATCTTTTCCTCAGCAAGACAAACTTCCTTCCCGCCGGGCACCGGCCATCGCATCAAGGCCTTTATACAGTCAGTGGGTTTGATCATTAAGGTATTGATGGAATGCATTCACGAGACACAATTTGCAATATATTTTCGTCGACACAAATGTTTCGAGAGTCAAGGAAAAAAAAGAAAAGAAGAAAGAAGAAAGAAGTTAAAAAACAGAAGGAGAAGAAGAGGAAGAAGACGAAGAAGAGTATAGTGAAGTAAATAAGAAGAAGATGAAGAGGTGTCAGTCACTGGGCTTACTCACTTATCTATTGAGGGAACGCATTCACGGGACGCAGTTTGTGATGCCTCTGCCGCGTCAACACAGACATTCCCTCGTGCAGAAAAGTGTTCGCTACTGTCAGAACAAGAGAACAAATAAAGAAAAAAAATACCTATAATTGAACGCTATTAGATTTGGGAATGACAGACAAGGAAATATTTAACTCGTTTTCTATATCAATTTTCTGTTATTAAGTTACTCTCTCTCTCTCTCTCTCTCTCTCTCTCGCGTGCCAGCTTGTTGTTTGGTTTCTCTCTCTCTCTCTCTCTCTCTCTCTCTCTCTCTCTCTCTCTCTCTCTCTCTCTCTCTCTCTCTCTCTCTCTCTCTCTCTCATAAATAATACTAAATAAATAAATACACAATAATAATTATAGAAAAAAAACATGTCCAGTCATTGTTGTTCCCTGCCCCACTTCACTAAGCTATTTTTTCATCGAATGTGTTTCCTCCTTCAGGACTAAGTGTGTGTGTGTGTGTGTGTGTGTGTGTGTGTGTGTGTGTGTGTGTGTGTGTGTGTGTGTGCGTGTGTGTGTGTGTGTGTGTGTGTGTGTGTGTGTGTGTGTGGGTGTGTGTGGTTGTTCTCGGGCTAACCGTGACCCCCAAATACAGCCATGCCCCCCCCCCCCCCCCGCGCCCTACACCCCTCCCCCTAACAGCCTCCCCCCTCGGCTCCTTCCTCCATCGAATCCTTGATTCATCTCTTGGCGCCGTGACGTCACGCGCCGCGGACACTATAAGTAGCAAGGCGGCGGCGAGGCTCGGCAGTCGTCTCTTCGGAGCATCACCACCACCACCAAAATGGTAGGAGCACCTACAGACAGACAACACTGTACATGTGCACATGCACTGTGGAAAGAGAAGTGCACAGTAATAAGTTGTGCAGTATTGAGTATGACACCACCACCATGGTAGAAGCACAGTCATGTAACACTGTACACATGCAGCAGGCGTTGAGTAGTAACATGACAGAGGCACTCTTGTGCATGCTCAGGTATTAGGGCGAGCCTCCAGGCCTGAGCTGCTCACCGTCAGGGGGACGAGAGGCCATGCATGAAAACATGACTCTGTTATTGTATGGCTATTGTTATTAGCGTTAATGCTCATACTGTTGTTCCTAATATTGTTGTTGTTCCCGTGTGTCAGTACTAACGCCGTGTGTGTTTGTCGTTGCAGCTGAAACACTCTGTCGCCATCCTGTCCCTCGCCCTGCTCCTCGGCGTGGCCTGCGTCAGCGCCGGCGGCGGCTATGGCCGTGGTGGCGGAGGAGGTGGCTTCGGCCGCGGCGGCGGCGGATTTGGCGGAGGAAAGGGCGGTTTTGGCGGCGGCGGATTTGGCGGAGGAAAGGGCGGCTTTGGCGGCGGCGGCTTCGGCGGCGGCGGATTTGGCGGAGGAAAGGGCGGCTTTGGCGGCGGCGGTTTTGGAGGCGGCAAGGGTGGATTTGGCGGCGGCGGATTCGGCGGTGGAAGAAGTTATGGTGGCGGTGGATTCGGCGGCGGCGGCATCGGCGGCGGTGGTTTCGGCGGCGGCAAGGGAGGTTTCGGCGGCGGCCATGGCGGCGGCGGCTTCGGCGGCGGTGGTTTCGGCGGCGGCAAGGGAGGTTTCGGCGGCGGCCATGGCGGCGGCGGCTTCGGCGGCGGCGGATTCGGTGGCGGCGGACATGGCGGCGGCTACGGCAAATAAGTCTTCCCTTATGCCTCTTCGCTGCGACGCCTCATCGTGTGCACATACGCAGTCTTGTACGCCTGTGTGCGTTTACGTGTGTGCATGTACGAACTGAGGAGAGGAACGGAGCATTCCTGCCCCTCCTCGCCCCTCACACCTCCTCCTCCTCATCTCATTTTCTTCACTTCAGCGAACCAGACAATAAATTATACAACAAAACAAAAACAAATCTTTACTTCTTTCCTCCTAAGAGTCAAACCTCTCGCCAATGTTTTCTCAGGCAGGGAAACAAAAATCAACATCATGTCGATCAGGTCACCACCTCACACAACGTCACATTCCATCACATCAACCCCAAAACGTATACCCCAACAACCCCATCCCCCAATCCCTCTCACCCAACAGCCCCAGCACCCCAGAGCACCTCCACTCCTAAGGACTCATCAAGCAGAATCAAAACTCCTGAGTCCAATACAAAAACATCACCGCCAAGCCCTATAACCCCCACACCTCTACAAACATCCCCATCCCCACCCCTGCAGCTTCCGTCAAAGGGATCGACAGAGGGCCGGCAGGAATTCAGCGACCAAAAAGGTGTCATAAATATCCGCCAGCGACAACAGCACATTGTTAGGTACGTCACAATTAAAAAAAAAGTATTCTCCAGGGCAACCATCGACCTGCCGCCGGCCACCAATGCCCACAGTGGTAGCGGACGTGGGTACCAGGCGTGGCGTGCCTGCATATAGAAGGAAAAGACTGACAAAGCCCGTTACCGACAGACCGAGGAAAACAAAATCTTGGGCGAGAAGTATCAATCTCTTTAATAATGTGTCTTAATTTTTTCCCCCAACGGTAAGAACCCATGCCGATGGTGGTGGTGGTGGTGGTGGTGGTGGTGGACCATGACTTTAACTATGACTATGAATATTATCTCAGTGCATTGTATTCTCTCATATCTTTACGGAACCTGTACCAATATAAACTAAAAAGATAGGCTTACTGTTGTTCCTAATGGTAGAAATATATAAGAACACACTGAATGACACACGAATGCATCCTTCTCTTCGCCAACGCCAATGTCCACCAAGGCAGTGTGTTCGGCCCCTCGCTGCAGAACGTTAATTGTGACCACACCCTGCATCTAGTGTCATACAGACCACGGCCCTCTAACCGCCGTCTGCGGAAGGGGCAAGCGACAAGTGACCAACCATAGAGCCAACAACGCTCTAGAAACGATTACTTCTATACCTGAAGGAGACAAGACTTGGAGGAAACACCGCCCCGGCAAGCCTACCCGCCGGCAGAAGGCTGAGTTTTTATGACTATTTCCATCCTCGGAGTAGAGTTCCATTCCCGTCTCCGTCACCAAACGCGTGAGGAAGGTATCTGAGGATGCGGCGTGGGGGGATACACGCACCAGGGATTGAAAAAGTGAGGTGAAAAGTAACCTGTGTCTTATATTCTTCAGCAGGACAAAAAACTATCAAGCAGCGCACCGACCCCCGCCTCAGAGCCTTCACACAAGCAGCCAATGGGTTAAATCATTTCTTCGGTATTAACAGAAAGCATTCATGGGACGTAATTTATAATATCTTTTCCTCGCCAGTGGATTTTATCCCTCAGCAAGATAAACTCCATTCCCAGAGAGAACCGACCATCGCATCAAAGCCTTTATACAGTCAATGGGTTTGATCACTAAAGTATTGATGGAATGCATTCACGAGACACAATTTGCAATATATTTTCATCGACACAAATGTTTCGAGAGTACATACAAGTGTTCGCCGCTGCCATAGGAAGATAAAAAAATGACCACCTATAACTGAATGCTTAGATATGGAAATGAAAGATGAAGAAAAGGAAATATTTAGCTCATTTTCAATGACACTGTTTCTGTCCTATATTTCTTCTTCCGAGGCTTTAAGAAAATGTATCCATGGGACGTAGTTGGTCATATCTTTTCCTCAACATTATATTTATCTCCCCAACAAGACAAACTTCCTTCCCACCAGCACCGGCCATGGCACCAGAGACTTTATATGAACAAGGAAAAAAAGAAGAAAGAAGAAAGAGCTTAAAAAACAGAAGGAGAAGAAGAGGAAGAAGACGAAGAAGAGTATAGTGAAGTAAATAAGAAGAAGGTGAAGAAGAAGAAGAGGTGTCAGTCACTGGGCGTACTCACTTATCTATTGAGGGAACGCATTCACGGGACGCAGTTTGTGATGCCTCTGCCGCGTCAACACAGACATTCCCTCGTGCAGAAAAGTGTTCGCTACTGTCAGAACAAGAGAACAAATAAAGAAAAAAAATTACCTATAATTGAACGCTATTAGATTTGGGAATGACAGACAAGGAAATATTTAACTCGTTTTCTATATTAATTTTCTGTTATTAATTTATATACTCTCTCTCTCTCTCTCTCTCTCTCTCTCTCTCTCTCTCTCTCTCATAAAAAAATACTAAATAAATAAAAACACAATAATAAATATATAAAAAAAACATATCCAGACATTTTTGTTCCCTGCCCCACTTCACTATGCTATTTTATCATCAGATGTGTTTCCTCCTTCAGGACTAAGTGTGTGTGTGTGTGTGTGTGTGTGTGTGTGTGTGTGTGTGTGTGTGTGTGTGTGTGTGTGTGTGTGTGTGTGTGTGTTCTCGTGCTCACCGTGACCCCCAAACACAGCCATGCACCCCCCCGCCCTACACCCCTCCCCCCTAACAGCCTCCCCCCTCGGCTCCTTCCTCCATCGCATCCTTGATTCATCTCTTGGCGCCGTGACGTCACGCGCCGCGGACACTATAAGTAGCAAGGCGGCGGCGAGGCTCGGCAGTCGTCTCTTCGGAGCATCACCACCACCACCAAAATGGTAGGAGCACCTACAGACAGACAACACTGTACATGTGCACATGCACTGTGGAAAGAAAAGTGCACAGTAATAAGTTGTGCAGTATTGAGTATGACACCACCACCATAGTAGAAGCACAGTCATGTAACACTGTACACATGCAGCAGGCGTTGAGTAGTAACATGACAGAGGCACTCTTGTGCATGCTTAGGTATTAGGGCGAGCCTCCAGGCCTGAGCTGCTCACCGTCAGGGGGACGAGAGGCCATGAAAACATGACTCTGTTGTTGTATGGCTATTGTTGTTAGCGTTAATGCTCATACTGTTGTTGCTGATATTGTTGTTGTTCCCGTGTGTCAGTACTAACGCCGTGTGTGTTTGTCGTTGCAGCTGAAACACTCTATCGCCATCCTGTCCCTCGCCCTGCTCCTCGGCGTGGCCTGCGTCAGCGCCGGCGGCGGCTATGGCCGTGGTGGCGGAGGAGGTGGCTTCGGCCGCGGCGGCGGCGGCGGCGGATTTGGCGGAGGAAAGGGCGGTTTTGGCGGCGGCGGATTTGGCGGAGGAAAGGGCGGCTTTGGCGGCGGCGGATTTGGCGGCGGCGGCTTCGGCGGCGGCGGATTTGGCGGAGGAAAGGGCGGCTTTGGCGGCGGCGGTTTTGGAGGCGGCAAGGGTGGATTTGGCGGCGGCGGATTCGGCGGTGGAAGAAGTTATGGTGGCGGTGGATTCGGCGGCGGCGGCATCGGCGGCGGCATCGGCGGCGGTGGTTTCGGCGGCGGCAAGGGAGGTTTCGGCGGCGGCCATGGCGGCGGCGGCTTCGGCGGCGGTGGTTTCGGCGGCGGCAAGGGAGGTTTCGGCGGCGGCCATGGCGGCGGCGGCTTCGGCGGCGGCGGATTCGGTGGCGGCGGCCATGGCGGCGGCTACGGCAAATAAGTCTTCCTTTATGCCTCTTCGCTGCGACGCCTCATCGTGTGCACATACGCAGTCTTGTACGCCTGTGTGCGTTTACGTGTGTGCATGTACGAACTGAGGAGAGGAACGGAGCATTCCTGCCCCTCCTCGCCCCTCACACCTCCTCCTCCTCATCTCATTTTCTTCACTTCAGCGAACCAGACAATAAATTATACAACAAAACAAAACAAAATCTTTACTTCTTTCCTCCTAAGAGTCAAACCTCTCGCCAATGTTTTCTCGGGCAGGGAAACAAAAATCAACATCATGTCGATCAGGTCACCACCTCACACAACGTCACATCCCATCACATCAACCCCAAAACGCATACCCCAACAACCCCATCCCCCAATCCCTCTCACCCAACAGCCCCAGCACCCCACAGCACCTCCACTCCTAAGGACTCATCAAGCAGAATCAAAACTCCTGAGTCCAATACAAAAACATCACCGCCAAGCCCTATAACCCCCACACCTCTACAAACATCCCCATCCCCACCCCTGCAGCTTCCGTCAAAGGGATCGACAGAGGGCCGGCAGGAATTCAGCGAGCAAAAAGGTGTCATAAATATCCGCCAGCGACAACAGCACATTGTTAGGTACGTCACAATTTAAAAAAAAGTATTCTCCAGGGCAACCATCGACCTGCCGCCGGCCACCAGTGCCCACAGTGGTAGCGGACGTGGGTACCAGGCGTGGCGTGCTTGCATATAGAAGGAAAAGACTGACAAAACCCGTTACCGACAGACCGAGGAAAACAAAATCTTGGGCGAGAAGTATCAATCTCTTTAATAATGTGTCTTAATTTTTTCCCCCAACGGTAAGAACCCATGCCGATGGTGGTGGTAGTGGTGGTGGTGGTGGTAGTGGTGGACCATGACTTTAACTATGACTATGAATATTATCTCAATGCATTGTATTCTCTCTTATCTTTACGGAACCTGTACCAATATAAACTAAAAAGAAAGGCTTACTGTTGTTCCTAATGGCAGAAATATATAAGAACACACTGAATGACACACGAATGCATCCTTCTCTTCGCCAACGCCAATGTCCACCAAGGCAGTGTGTTCGGCCCCTCGCTGCAGAACGTTAATTGTGACCACACCCTGCATCTAGTGTCATACAGACCACGGCCCTCTAACCGCCGTCTGCGGAAGGGGCAAGCGACAAGTGACCAACCATAGAGCCAACAACGCTCTTTTTTTTTTTTTTTTTTTTTTTTTACGTCGCGGCCTATAGCGCCGGTAGGCTTTTTCCCGGTGGGGCCTGATGGTCGGCCTAAGGCTTCTTCCCGGTGGGTCCTGATGGTCGGCCCAGCCCGTTCTGGCGCAGGCGAGTGTTTATAGTGGCGCCATCTTGCATTGGCTCATGCTGCCCTCCCGGAGCTCATCTTTAATCCTAGAATCTAGAGTCCGGGATGATAGGTGGTCTTCTGGACAGCATGTGGGTAGTTTTAAGCCACTCGGCGGCGGCTGAAAAATCCCAGCTTGGTGGTACCGGGCGGGGATTGAACTCGCGTCCTCTTGAACGCGGTGGTGTTACTCTGTCGATTCAGCCACCGCCACGATTACTTCTATACCTGAAGGAGACAAGACTTGGAGGAAACACCGCCCCGGCAATCCTACCCGACGGCAGAAGGCTGAGTTTTTATGACTATTTCCATCCTCGGAGTAGAGTTCCATTCCCGTCTCCGTCACCAAACGCGTGAGGAAGGTATTTGAGGATGCGGCGTGGGGGGAAACACGCACCAGGGATTGAAAAAGTGAGGTGAAAAGTAACCTGTGTCTTATATTCTTCAGCAGGACAAAAAACTATCAAGCAGCGCACCGACCCCCGCCTCAGAGCCTTCACACATGCAGCCAATGGGTTAAATCATTTCTTCGGTATTAACAGGAAGCATTCATGGGACGTAATTTATAATATCTTTTCCTCGCCAATACATTTTATCCCTCAGCAAGATAAACGCCATTCCCAGAGAGAACCGGCCATCGCATCAAAGCCTTTATACAGTTATTGGCTTCACTCACTTATCAGCTTTTAAAGGAACGCATTCATGGGGCGTAGCTCCTAATATCTTTTCCTCAGCAAGACAAACTTCCTTCCCCACGGGCACCGGCCATCGCATCAAAGCCTTTATACAGTTATTGGCTTCACTCACTTATCAGCTTTTAAAGGAACGCATTCATGGGGCGTAGTTCGTAATATCTTTTCCTCACCAAGACAAACTTCCTTCCACACGGGCACCGGCCATCGCATCAAGGCCTTTATACAGTCAGTGGGTTTGATCACTAAGGTATTGATGGAATGCATTCACGAGACACAATTTGCAATATATTTTCATCGACACAAATGTTTCGAGAGTACATACAAGTGTTCGCCGCTGCCATAGGAAGATAAAAAAATGACCACCTATAACTGAATGCTTAGATATGGAAATGAAAGATGAAGAAAAGGAAATATTTAGCTCATTTTCAATGACACTGTTTCTGTCCTATATTTCTTCTTCCGAGGCTTTAAGAAAATGTATCCATGGGACGTAGTTGGTCATATCTTTTCCTCAACATTATATTTATCTCCCCAACAAGACAAACTTCCTTCCCACCAGCACCGGCCATGGCACCAGAGACTTTATATGAACAAGGAAAAAAAGAAGAAAGAAGAAAGAGCTTAAAAAACAGAAGGAGAAGAAGAGGAAGAAGACGAAGAAGAGTATGGTGAAGTAAATAAGAAGAAGGTGAAGAAGAAGAAGAGGTGTCAGTCACTGGGCGTACTCACTTATCTACTGAGGGAACGCATTCACGGGACGCAGTTTGTGATGCCTCTGCCGCGTCAACACAAACATTCCCTCGTGCAGAAAAGTGTTCGCTACTGTCAGAACAAGAGAACAAATAAAGAAAAAAAATACCTATAATTGAACGCTATTAGATTTGGGAATGACAGACAAGGAAATATTTAACTCGTTTTCTATATTAATTTTCTGTTATTAATTTATATACTCTCTCTCTCTCTCTCTCTCTCTCTCTCTCTCTCTCTCTCTCTCTCTCTCTCTCTCTCTCTCTCTCTCTCTCTCTCTCTCTCTCTCTCTCTCTCTCTCTCTCATAAAAAATACTAAATAAATAAAAACACAATAATAAATATAGAAAAAAAACATGTCCAGTCATTGTTGTTCCCTGCCCCACTTCACTATGCTATTTTATCATCGAATGTGTTTCCTCCTTCAGGACTAAGTGTGTGTGTGTGTGTGTGTGTGTGTGTGTGTGTGTGTGTGTGTGTGTGTGTGTGTGTGTGTGTGTGTGTGTGTTCTCGTGCTCACCAGACCCCAAACACAGCCATGCACCCCCTGCCCTACACCCCTCCCCCTAACAGCCTCCCCCCTCGGCTCCTTCCTCCATCGCATCCTTGATTCATCTCTTGGCGCCGTGACGTCACGCGCCGCGGACACTATAAGTAGCAAGGCGGCGGCGAGGCTCGGCAGTCGTCTCTTCGGAGCATCACCACCACCACCAAAATGGTAGGAGCACCTACAGACAGACAACACTGTACATGTGCACATGCACTGTGGAAAGAGAAGTGCACAGTAATAAGTTGTGCAGTATTGAGTATGACACCACCACCATGGTAGAAGCACAGTCATGTAACACTGTACACATGCAGCAGGCGTTGAGTAGTAACATGACAGAGGCACTCTTGTGCATGCTCAGGTATTAGGGCGAGCCTCCAGGCCTGAGCTGCTCACCGTCAGGGGGACGAGAGGCCATGCATGAAAACATGACTCTGTTATTGTATGGCTATTGTTGTTAGCCTTAATGCTCATACTGTTGTTGCTGATATTGTTGTTGTTCCCGTGTGTCAGTACTAACGCCGTGTGTGTTTGTCGTTGCAGCTGAAACACTCTATCGCCATCCTGTCCCTCGCCCTGCTCCTCGGCGTGGCCTGCGTCAGCGCCGGCGGCGGCTACGGCCGCGGTGGCGGAGGAGGTGGCTTCGGCCGCGGCGGCGGCGGCGGCGGATTTGGCGGAGGAAAGGGCGGTTTTGGCGGCGGCGGATTTGGTGGAGGAAAGGGCGGCTTTGGCGGCGGCGGCTTCGGCGGCGGCGGATTTGGCGGAGGAAAGGGCGGCTTTGGCGGCGGCGGTTTTGGAGGCGGCAAGGGTGGATTTGGCGGCGGCGGATTCGGCGGTGGAAGAAGTTATGGTGGCGGTGGAATCGGCGGCGGCGGCTTCGGCGGCGGTGGTTTCGGCGGCGGCAAGGGAGGTTTCGGCGGCGGCCATGGCGGCGGCGGCTTCGGCGGCGGTGGTTTCGGCGGCGGCAAGGGAGGTTTCGGCGGCGGCCATGGCGGCGGCGGCTTCGGCGGCGGCGGATTCGGCGGCGGCGGACATGGCGGCGGCTACGGCAAATAAGTCTTCCCTTATGCCTCTTCGCTGCGACGCCTCATCGTGTGCACACAAGCAGTCTTGTACGCCTGTGTGCGTTTACGTGTGTGCGTGTACGAACTGAGGAGAGGAATGGAGCATTCCTGCCCCTCCTCGCCCCTCACACCTCCTCCTCCTCATCTCATTTTCTTCACTTCAGCGAACCAGACAATAAATTATACAACAAAACAAAAACAAATCTTTACTTCTTTCCTCCTAAGAGTCAAACCTCTCGCCAATGTTTTCTCGGGCAGGGAAACAAAAATCAACATCATGTCGATCAGGTCACCACCTAACACAACGTCACATCCCATCACATTAACCCCAAAACGCATACCCCAACAACCCCATCCCCCAATCCCTCTCACCCAACAGCCCCAGCACCCCACAGCACCTCCACTCCTAAGGACTCATCAAGCAGAATCAAAACTCCTGAGTCCAATACAAAAACATCACCGCCAAGCCCTATAACCCCCACACCTCTACAAACATCCCCATCCCCACCCCTGCAGCTTCCGTCAAAGGGATCGACAGAGGGCCGGCAGGAATTCAGCGAGCAAAAAGGCGTCATAAATATCCGCCAGCGACAACAGCACATTGTTAGGTACGTCACAATTAAAAAAAAAGTATTCTCCAGGGCAACCATCGACCTGCCGCCGGCCACCAGTGCCCACAGTGGTAGCGGACGTGGGTACCAGGCGTGGCGTGCCTGCATATAGAAGGAAAAGACTGACAAAGCCCGTTACCGACAGACCGAGGAAAACAAAATCTTGGGCGAGAAGTATCAATCTCTTTAATAATGTGTCTTAATTTTTTCCTCCAATGGTAAGAACCCATGCCGATGGTAGAAATATATAAGAACACACTGAATGACACACGAATGCATCCTTCTCTTCGCCAACGCCAATGTCCACCAAGGCAGTGTGTTCGGCCCCTCGCTGCAGAACGTTAATTGCGACCACACCCTGCATCTAGTGTCATACAGACCACGGCCCTCTAACCGCCGTCTGCGGAAGGGGTAAGCGACAAGTGGCCAACCATAGAGCTAACAACGCTCTAGAAACGATTACTTCTATATCTCAAGGAGACAAGACTTGGAGGAAACACCGCCCCGGCAATCCTACCCGACGGCAGAAGGCTGAGTTTTTATGACTATTTCCATCCTCGGAGTAGAGTCACACCTGTCGGAGGAGCACGTCTAGGGAGGTCACTGCGATTTGAACGTCGTCTTTGCATGGAAGGGATAAACGACAAGTGACCAACCATACATTCAAGAACTCCATGGGTACTATTACCTCCATACCTCAAGGAGACAAGACTTGGAGGAAACACCGCCCCGGCAATCCTACTCACTGGCAGAAGGCATGACTTTCCAGGACTCAATTTCCATCCTCGGAGTGAAGTTCGATTCCCGTTTCCGTCACCAAACACGAGAAGAAGGTAGCTGGGGATGCGGCGTGGGGTGATACACGCATCAAGTATTGGAGAAGTACAAATATATATAACTTGTTCATTTTTTTTTCCTTAACAAGACAAATTACTTTCAGCATGAGCATCGACCCTCACCTCAGAGCCTTCACGCAGCCATTAGGGTTAAATACTTCTCGGAAACTTAAAGAACACATTCATAGGTCATAGTTCGTGGTACCTTTTCCTCAGCATTTTTTTTCTTCCTCAACAGGACAAAAATATTTCCACCAGAGCACCAGCTAACGTATCAGAACCTTCATACGGTAAGTGGGTTTAATACTTCTCGGGAACTTAAAGAAAGCATACATAGGTGATACCTTTTCCTCAGTAATTCATATATTTTCCTCAACGGGACAAACATATTTCCACAAGAGCACCGGCCATTGTTTCAGAACCTTTATACAGTAAGTGGGTTTAATACTTCTCGGGAACTTAAAGAACGCATTCATAGGTCATAGTTCGTGATACCTTTTCCTCAGTAATTCATATTTTTTTCCTCAACAGACAAAAATATTTCCACAAGAGCACCAGCCGTTGCATCAGATCCTTTATACAGTAAGTGGGTTTAATACTTCTCGGGAACTTAAAGAACGCATTCATAGGTCATAGTTCGTGATACCTTTTCCTCAGTAATTCATATTTTTTTCCTCAAGAGGACAAACATATTTCCACAAGAGCACCAGCCGTTGCATCGGAACCTTTATACAGTCAGTGGGTTTAAATGCTTATCGGGAATTTAAGGAATGAATTCATGGGACGTGGTTCGTAATATTCCTTTATCAGCAAGACAAACTTCCTTCCACAAGAGCATCGGCCATCGCATCAAAACACTTATACAGTCATTGGGATTAAATACTTATCGGGAATTTAAGTAATGTATTCATGGGACGTAGTTTATAACATTTTCATCAGCAAAACAAACTTCCTTCCACAAGAGCATCGGCCATCGCATCAAAACACTTATACAGTCATCGGGATTAAATACTTTTCGGGAATTTAAGGAATGAATTCATGGAACGTGGTTCGTAAATTTTCTTCATCAGCAAGACAAACTTCCTTCCACAAGAGCATCGGCCATCGCATCAAAACACTTATACAGTCATCGGGATTAAATACTTTTCGGGAATTTAAGGAATGTATTCATGGGACGTAGTTTATAATATTTTTCATCAGCAAAACAAACTTCCTTCCACAAGAGCATCGGCTATGGCATCAAAACCCTTAAACAGTCACGGATTTATTCACTAATGTACTGAATATATAAGAACGTAAGGAGTCTGCGAGAGGAAGTGCAATGCAATGATTGTGTCGAATCTATGGAATGCATTCACGAGACACAATTTGTAATATATTTTTCTCAACACGAATGTTTCCCCAGTGCAGAAAAGAGCTCGCTTACCGCTGCCAGAAAATGAAAACGAGAACAAAAAATAAAAATATCCACTTACATCGAACGCTTAAAGATTTGCGAGTGAAAGACAGACAAGGAAGTATTTAGCTTTAACTGTACCTTTTACTCTTCTTTGTCCTTCATCTCTCTCTCTCTCTCT
Source organism: Eriocheir sinensis (assembly GCF_024679095.1). NCBI lineage: Eukaryota > Metazoa > Arthropoda > Malacostraca > Decapoda > Varunidae > Eriocheir > Eriocheir sinensis. The sequence goes on from NW_026111903.1 coordinate 32,145, forward strand.
CTCTCTCTCTCTCTCTCTCTCTCTCTCTCTCTCTCTCTCTCTCTCTCTCTCTCTCTCTCTCTCTCTCTCTCAAAACATATCGAGTAATTGTTGTTCGCTGCCCCACTTCACTATGCCACTTTTTTTTCGTTTGTGTTTCCTCCTTCAGTAGTGTGTGTGTGTGTGTGTGTGTGTGTGTGTGTGTGTGTGTGTGTGTGTGTGTTCTCGTGCTCACCGTGACCCCCAAACACTGCCATGCACACACACCCCGCCTTACACCCCCTCCCCCCTCACAGCCTCCCGCCTCGGCTTCCTCCTCCATCGCATCCTTGATTCATCTCCTGGCGCCGTGACGTCACGCGCCGCGGACACTATAAGTAGCGAGGCGGCGGCGAGGCTCGGCAGTCGTCTCTTCCAAGCACCATCACCACCACCACCATGGTAGGAGCACCTACAGCCAGGCAAACACTGTACATGTGCAGTATGCCAAGAGTAGTGCACAGTAACACGCTGTGCAGTATTGAGTATAACACCATGGTAGAAGCACAGTCATGTAACACTGTACACATGCAGCAGGCGTTGAGTAGTAACATGACAGAGGCACTCTTGTGCATGCTCAGGTATCAGGGCGAGCCTCCAGGCCTGAGCTGCTCACCGTCAGGGGGACGAGAGGCCATGCATGAAAACATGACTCTGTTATTGTATGGCTATTGTTGTTAGCGTTAATGCTCATACTGTTGTTGCTGATGTTGTTGTTGTTCCCGTGTGTCAGTACTAACGCCGTGTGTGTTTGTCGTTGCAGCTGAAACACCCTCTCGCACTCCTGTCCCTCGCACTGCTCCTCTGCGTGGTCTGCGTCAGAGCAGGCGGCGGCTACGGCCGCGGCGGCGGCGGCGGCGGCTTCGGCCGCGGCGGCGGCGGCGGATTTAGAGGAGGAAAGGGCGGCTTTGGCGGCGGCGGATTTGGCGGTGGAAAGGGCGGCTTTGGCGGCGGCGGCTTCGGAGGCGGCGGCAAGGGAGGCTTCGGCGGCGGTTTTGGAGGCGGCAAGGGTGGATTTGGCGGCGGCGGATTCGGCGGTGGCGGATTCGGCGGCGGCAAGGGAGGTTTCGGCGGCGGCCATGGCGGCGGTGGATTCGGCGGTGGATTCGGCGGCGGCAAGGGAGGTTTCGGCGGTGGTGGATTCGGCGGTGGCGGCCATGGCGGCGGCTACGGCAAATAAGTCTTCCCTTCCGCCACCTCTTCGCTGCGACGCCTGAACGTGTGCACATGCACAGTCGTGTACGCCTGTGTGCGTTTATGTATGTGCGTGCACAAATAGGCAAAATCCATGAAGCTTCCCCTCCCTCTCCCCTTCACCCCATGCACCACACCTCTTCATTTCATTTCCCCTCCTCTCGACCCTCTCATCGTACCCTCATTTTTTTATCGCCGCAACGAGGATCAATAAACCTACAACGAAACCAGAACGATTATTTTATTCCGTCGTCCTCTTGTGGAACTCCTGACAAAGCTTCCGCAGACATGAAGACTCAGAAAAAAACACCACCTGTCCATTCCGGGGCCAACTATAACTTTAAAGATAACTATCACTATAATTCTAACCAACCATAGCCATCGCCTCCTCACCCCACACTCTCCTCACCCCGGCCCATCACCCAGCCGTCCCATAGTCACCGATTCTAGCCATCCAACACCCTCGACACATTCTAGCATGACAAACCCACTAACTTGTAACTCCATCCCCACACAGACCTCATGACACTGACACATATTCTCATACACTTCGGAGTCTACACACACACACATCAGATAAGACTTTCGTAGAGGTTATGTTAATATTTCCATGGGTAGTTTTATGAGCCAAGTGATAGATCGACGAAGCTTCTGCAATATGAACGCGAAAAGCTCATGAGAACCCGGTTGACTGATTGGGGTATCGTTATGGCCTGCAATTATAGTGGTCCTATGGCGCCGAAATGAGAACCCTACCGACCTCCTTCGTGGCCTTTGAAAATGTATGTTGTGAGAACCCTACCGACCTCCTTCGTGGACTTTGAAAATGTATGTTGAGAGAACCCTACCGACCTCCTTTGTGGCCTTTGAAAATGTATGTTGTGAGAACCCTACCGACCTCCTTCGTGGCCTTTGGAAATGTATGTTGGGAGAGTCGAAAGCGTCCAAGAATAAGGAACATAATAAAACCTCACGACTTGACAGGATAATGCGTGGCAAAACGGCAATAAAGTTTAACCTAGAAAACTACCAAATAAGAAAAGAAATTACTCGTTCACTATCACCGCGAAACACAAACATATAACACGTGAATCCATGACAAAAACGGCAATAAATTTTGTCATCGTAAGCGACCACGTAAGAGTAGAGAATATTCGCCCACTGTAACCATTAAACCCAGACATATAACACGAGAATGCATGATAAAATAGCAATAAATATTAACCTCATAAACTACCGAATAAGAGAAAAAAATATGCGTTCACTATCACCGCGAAATACAAACATATAACTCGTGACTGTGTGACAAAATACCAGTAAATTTTAACAACGAAGAACAAGAGCAAGAACAAAAAGAAGAGGAAAAGAAGAAAGAATATAAAAAAAGAAAGATGAAAAAATCAGGAATAAGAAAGAGAAAGTATAACAAAAAAGCAACAAAATAAAAGTAAAAAGAGAGAAATATTAAGAAACAAGAGAAGAAATTATTCCTTCGCTATTACCATTAAACACAAACATATAACTCGTGAATGCATGATAAAATAGCAATAAATATCAACCTCATAAACTACCAAATAAGAAAAGAAATTACTCGTTCACTATTACCGCGAAACACAAACACATTAAACCGACCTTCCGCAAAACACACAGCGCAACACCTCCTCCTGCCTGGCCGTGAAGCGTCAAACTCGGCGCAACACAAATATTATACAACCTTAAAAAGATTACGCGAGTGAGTAAAAACCAATAAGATTACTTCACCTCGGTCTTTATTGAACCAACAGCAACCATATTGACCATTGCGTAAATATATAAAAGAAAAAAATATTGAGTATAAATGATTTTTTTTTTCTGGTGTTAAGGAATGCATAGGTAAATCATTTCTTGTTGTTGTTGTTGTTGTTTGTTGTTTTTCTTGTTTTTCCCTCCACTTGATAATGATTCTTCTTCCTGCTTTTTTTTTAAGAGGATGAGACATGTTTAGCGAGTCAGGTGAGAGAGAGAGAGAGAGTGTGTGTGTGTAAGAGAAACCGGTTAGGGGGGTTGGGGGGGGACAGGGAAAAGACTTATGGCTGCTTCTCTCAACATGATCAGCATTTAAATATGTAGTAAAAATAGAGATGAAAAAAAATCAAAAATATTATTACGTACTTTCATATTTATTTTTGTTATTGTGTCTGTTTCTCTCCCTCTTATTTATCCTTCTCTCTGCCTGTCTATCTATCTGTCTTTCTGTTAATCCGTTTGTCATTTCATCTGTCTGTTGGCCTGTCTGTTGGTCTGTCTCCTTCTTTCCTTCCCACTCTCACATTCCCTCCCTCCCTCTCTCCCTCACTCTCCCTCACTCTCCTTCCCTTCTCTCTCTCTCTCCCCCCCCCCCCCCCATTGACCTTCTAACACAACACAACACTCAAGATTACCGTTGCTGCCTCACACATAATTATTGCTTTCCATTTTTTGTTTCTTTTGTTTTTATTTCCGCGTCCAGCGCCAACACCTTCTTCTGGCATCCTTGAGTCAGTCCTCGCTCTTCGCTAATCAGTCATGTGAACTAGGATGTGATGGAGGGAGGGAGGGAGGATGATGATGATGATGATGATGAGGAGGAGGAGGAGGAGGAGGAGGAGGAAGGAGAGGGAGAGAGGGATTGAGTGATTGTGAGAGGGAATGAGAAAGTGTAAGCAACTGATTGATTGACTGATTGAGTGTGTGTGAAAAGGAATGAGATAAATAGATAGACAGATAGATGGATAGAGATAGATAGATAGATAGATAGATAGATAGATAAATATATATATATATATATATATATATATATATAGAGAGAGAGAGAGAGAGAGAATGATATCGGAAAAGGTTCAGGTTTTTGCGAACGCTATTTTGAGAACCGTTGTTGAGGTTGTGGAGGAGGAGGAGGAGGAGGAGGAGGAGGGGAAGAGGAGGAGGAGGAGGAGGAGGAGGAGAAAACAAAGAACAAGAGCAAAAACAAGAAGAGGAAAAAGAAAAGAAGAAAAAGACGAAGAAATCAGGAAATGGAAAGAGAAAGTAAAACAAAAAAAGAAACAAAATGAAAAAGAAACAAAATGAAAGTAAAAGAAAGATAAATAATATGAAAAAATGAAAAAAAGAAACAGGAAAAGAACAGAGACAGGAGGAGAAGGAGGAGGAGGAGGAGGAGGAGGAGGAGGAGAAGGAGGAGGAGGAAGAGGAGGAGGAGGAGGAGGAAATGAAGGTTGAAAAGCAAATAAGGAAAGCCGGAAAATATCGAGAGAGAGAGAGAGTGTGTGTGTGTGTGTGTGTGTGTGTGTGTGTGTGTGTGTGTGTGTGTGTGTGTGTGTGTGTGTGTGTGTGTGTATGTGTGTGTGTGTGTGTGTGTGTGTGTATCTCGCGACCTTACACGCTATTATATATGTGTGTGTGCGTATTTTCACCCATGTCATCCCTATCACACACACACACACACACACACACACACACACATACTATAAAACCCGAAAACCCATTCATTATTATTATTAGTATTATTATCATTATTATTACTGTCATGTTCTTAGCGTTCGTGTTTGAGCTTAAATTCACACTTCATCCACGGACTAATAAAGAGTTTGCCAAAGTCATGTGTGAAATTTGTTTTGTGAATGTTAATGTTTATGGAGGAGCAGAGAGAGAGGAGATTGAGGAAAAGGAGGAGGAAAAGGAGGAGGAGGAGGAGGAGGAGGAAGGGAAGAACAAGATCAAAAAGGAAGAAAAAGAACAGAAAGATGATGATGATGATGATGATGATGATGATGATGATGATGAAGAAGAAGAAGAAGAAGAAGAAGAAGAAGAAAAAAACAGGAAGTAGAAGAAGAAAAAGAACAAGAACAAGAAGAAAAAGAAAAAGGAAAAAAGAAGCAGAACAACAAAAAAAAACAAGAACAAGAACAAGAAGAAAACTAAGAAAAAGCAAACGAAAAAGAAGAAAAAAAGACAGACGATAAAAAAATCAGAAAGCAGAAACATAATCGCAAAGAGAAAGTAAAACAACAACAAAAAAAACAAAAAAAATAAAAGAAAAAGAAAACAGACACAGAGAAACAGGTCTGAACGAAAGCGAGACCGAAGCAGCAGAAGAGAAAGGAGAAGGATGAGGAGCAGAAAAAAAAGAGAAAACAAGAAGAGAAAGTAATGAAGAGGAAGAGGAAGAGGCAGAGGAGGAGGAAAAGAAGTCACCAGTATAACACGCGGGACAAAATGATGACAAAAAAAAGATAGAAAGGGGAAGAGAAAGAGAATAAAGAATAGAAAGAGTAAATAAGAAAAACACAAATAGGCATGGAAAGAAAAATTGCAATAGAAACGGATTAACAATAGACAGGAAACAATAGACAGATAAAGAGAAAGAAAACAGAAATAGAGAAAAGAATAGACATAGGAAAATAAAAAGATTACAACAGAAATAGATAGAAAAGAATAGAAATGGATATACAAACAAAACAGAAAAAGAACAAATGAAAATAAATAAATGAGAACAGAAAAGAAATAACAAACTGAAATGCAACACGTAGAAAACAAATTAGTCACAGGAAGAAAAAAAGAATAGGATACCTGACTGCCTCGCCCTTTCAGACTAACAATAGATAGATAGATTGGTAGATAAATAGATAGATAGATAGATAGATAGATAGGTAGATAGATAGGTAGATAGATAGATAGATAGACAGACAGATAGAGATAGTGAATGTTCCCTAAGAAGCCACATTTACTATAATCATTAATAATACAAACTTTATTTTCTATCCTTATTCCTCTAAGCCGCTTCCATCATTATTTCCTTATTATTTGTTCCTTCTAGAGTAATATTAGAGCAAAAATTACCATATGTGTGTAAATGGTTGACTGACTGACTGACTGACTGACTGGCTGGCTGGTTGATTGACTGACTGGCTGACTGGTTGGTGAAATGGCTGGCTGGTTCGCTTTTCAGAAATATGACTTTTGCTGAGAGAAGAAAGCATAAAATTGATCTTCTTTTGTAGGGAGAGAAGATGGTGTGTGTGTGTGTGTGTGTGTGTGTGTGTGTGTGTGTGTGTGTGTGTGTGTGTGTGTGTGTGTGTGTTATAAAGGTTTTATAGACACCTCTCACGATTCCTATGTGTCCTTGTGTTGTCATGTGTCATTGTGGTGCTGTTTGGACACTTTCGGGGATGTCATCATGTCCTTCTATATGTATCCTTCCTCCTCTACTTCCCTTCTCCCTTTTTTGCCACGCGTCCTTCTTTCCTTCCTCCCTTCCTTCCTACCTTTCTGACAAATCTATGGAGGTCAGTCTCCCCTCCGTGGTCATGTTTGGACACCTCAAATAATGTTGCTATGTCCCCTAAGATCTCTCTCTCGCCAGGGTAGATGAACGCCTATTACTCTTACTACTGTCACTGTTATTATAAAGGACACATTAATTCCACCGCTGGCTGACTGACAGAGCCTAATGTTAATATATCCCACGGTGCTTCCCACTTCAGTGGCGGGTTTGTTATCGTTACTCTCAACCTAAGCTAACATTAAATTCTTCCCGTGCTGACTGACTGACTTACTATTACAGGTATTATGAGCCAGCAATTAATATCACCTCCGGCTGAGTGACTGACTGTCGGATGAGTCGCCGGCGCCGTGACAGCCGGCCAGCCAGTCATCCAAGCAGCCGCCGGTCACACACAGTCACGTGAGGCAACAAACCTTCTGAGGAAATCCATCGATGGTTTTAACTCTTCTCGAGCGAGGCGGCACATCTTCCGGCGGCCTCGTCCTCCTTTCAACGACTGCCCTTCCCCACCCTGGAACTCCGCCCCCCTCGCCCTCCCCCCGCCCCCCGCCGCCAGTATAAATGCCCCACCGGCTACAGTCTCCTCACACTTCCCAACTTCCTGCAACAAGGTGGGTGTCGGCAGCTACTGGCCACCACTTCTCGCCATCCCGGCCACGCCCTCACCAGTAATCTCACGCCCTTCTCTCTCCTTCCCACAGATGGGTATCCGACTCCTCGTGGCTCTCGGCCTCGTCGCCGCCTTCGTCAGCGGCGGCCACATTGGTGGCGGCGGCGGCGGCGGCCATGGTGGCGGTATTGGTGGTGGGTATGGCGGCGGCGGCAGCGGCGGCGGCTTAGGCGGCCACGGAGGTGGCTTCGGCGGCAGCCACGGAGGCATCGGCGGCGGAAAGGGTGGATTCGGCGGCGGCGGCGGCGAATCGGTGGTGGCTACGGCGGCGGCAGCAGCTTCGGCGGCGGCCATGGCGGCGGCATTGGCGGCAGTTTCGGCGGCAGCCATGGCGGCGGCATTACGGCGGTTTCGGCGGCGGCAAAGGGAGGTTTGGCGGCAGCCATGGTGGCGGCATCAGCGGAGGATATGGTGGTGGCAGCATTGGTGGCGTCCATGGCGGCGGCAGCAGCAGGGGCTTCGGCGGCGGAAAGGGAGGTTTCGGCGGCGGCCATGGCGGCATTGGCGGCTTCGGTGGCGGCGGCTTCGGTGGTGGCAAGGGAGGCTTCGGAGGCGGCCATGGCGGAGGCATTGGCGGCGGCATGGGCGGCGGATATGGTGGTGGTAGCATCGGCGGCGGCCATGGCGGCGGCGTCGGCGTCGGCATCGGCGGCGGCCATGGCGGCGGCATCGGCGGCGGCTTCGGTGGTGGAAAGGGCGGCTTCGGCGGCGGCCATGGGGGCGGCATCGGCGGCGGCTTCGGTGGCGGCCATGGGGGCGGCATCGGCGGCGGCTTCGGAGGTGGCAAGGGCGGTGAGTATATAGTATATACTATATGGTCTGGGTAGCAGGCCAACCATTGAGCGGTCTCCTAAACCATTAATCCTTCTCCTATATCACTGACCATCCTTTTCAATCCCTAATCCCCCTTTGTACCATTATCCCTCGTCCTTTATCCTTAATCCACCTCCTGTGAACAACATTAATCTTTTTTGTACTCTTAATCCTCCTTTCGCAACCTGAGCCCTCATCATCCACTGCTGACCTTTCTGTAGCATCTCAAATCCTCATCCTGTCCACTCAGTCCCTATCCTCCTCCACCTCCTCTTTTACCACTGATCCTCCCTCTGCATCTCAATCCTCCTCACACTGTACACGTTCCTCACATCACGATCCTCTCCTTTGCACAAAAGACGAGGTGAGTTTTGCACACGCACTGAGCCAGGAGAAGACTCTCGTTAAACTCATTCAGGGGTAACTTACATGACTGTTCCTCCTTATTAACTCTTCACAGGCGGTTAGTCAGCCAGTCAGTCAGTCAATGAGCGGCTTTATAACTTTTCAATTAACTGGAGCCAACTGGAGGAACCGGTCGTGTGAGTGTGTGTGTCTTCCTTAATATTTTAAGAATGATTTGGGATCTTCACGTTTTTTTTTCATATTTATTTTCACTTGTCTTTCCAAATACTGATAAATCATCCCGTTCCCTTGCGTTGTTGTGGTTGTTACTCCGCAAGATTTGTTCATTTGTCATCTCAGTTTTAAAAAGTATGAGATGACTTTTTCCCACGTTTTCTATGATGCATGATTCGTATATTTCATCGCCATAAATCTCTCTTTGCACAGTTTTTCCACACACACACACACACACACACACACACACACACTTCATCAACACTCTATAAAGCTAACTAACCCACAAACCCCTTTTTCTTTCCCCAGGTGGCAGCATCTACGGCTAAGATGATTCACCCCCTACGCCCCTTCCCTCCCGTCCCGTCCCTCCCCTTCCCTTGCCCTTCATCCCCTTATCGCTAGAGGGAGAGAAAACGGCAAGGCAATGACCCCCTTCAACCCAAACCAAACTCCAATGGCTTTTATATTTTTTCTACTGATGTCTATATTTTTGTACTGTCACGATAAGGGAGAAGAAAAAAGAATGTCAAATGGAGAGTCACGCGTGTTTGATCAGTATTATTACTATTATTATTATTATTTTCTTAACGTGTCATGTCAAGCAACCAACCACTGACTGAACTGTTTTCCTTCTCGGGGTCACAAACCTCGAAGGGCCCGCGATGACTTGTGAGAAATAAAAGAGAAATGAACGAACCTCTGTATTGCCTGTGTCATCCTCATCCTTCTGTGTGTGTGTGTGTGTGTGTGAAGGGAACAAAAGGAACACGGATACCAGAGAGAGAGAGAGAGAGAGAGAGAGCAATGGTTAAACAATGATTCTCTCTCTCTCTCTCTCTCTCTCTCTCACACACACACACACATACGCACACACAGTTATCAGGAAGAAGTAAATGAAGAAGAAGGAAAGCTAGTAGGCTAAAATAACACCTATACAGTCTAAGAGCAAGTAGGCTACAGGATCACCACACGACATCGCGAACATATCATCCAGTCTTACATAACACCAGGTGAAGGATTCTGTCATGACTCAGTACTATCGAAATTTTGAGAACCATAAAATAACTTCATGAACTACGGTGACTTGGAACTCTTAAGACAAAGCTATACAATGACGCTGAACTCCTCCTGTAATCCGGGTGAGGGTTTCGAACTGACACGTGACTAAACATTTAAGCCAGGAAAGTTTAGGCGAATTTTAAAACAACCACACCCTAGAATGACAAAGGCTTAAGGAAATATTTTGACGGTATGTGAAGCTTCAATCAAATATAAATTATACGATTTTTTCATACTTTGATCATAAGAAAGATAGTTTAACTGTAAGCAAATCTTCAGAAAATATATATTGTGCAATTTTACCCTGAATATAAGAAAACAGAACATGTACACCATAAAATTATTAATATTCTGGGATTTGGAAAGCTCAAAATACCTGCGAGTGAAGATGTTGCAAGTTAATAGGCTATAAAAATGGCCTCCTCCGTTATGGGGCTTGGAAATATAGAACATGAATTATTGCTGATTATACAAGTAAAATGAAAAAAAAATCAGGAGAAATTCATCAACCTGAGCAGGATATTCTACATAAATAATACAGAATCACAAATAATAGCCTAGGATGCAGGAGGTGGAGGTCGGACGAAAAAAAATCATCACGCTGAAAGTATTTACCGTTTACCGTTGATGATTTTGTGAAAGGAAAAGTCTACAAATAACAATAATGTCCTGAAGAGAGAGAGAGAGAGAGAGAGAGAGAGAGAGAGAGAGAGAGAGGACATATTTGTATTTAACTGCAATATGTAAGTGTAAAAATAAATGAAGAAAGAAAAAGAAGAAAAAAAACAGAACGTGGTGGAGCAAAAGGAAGAAAAAGAGAAAATTTGATAATATGAAGAGAGAGAGAGAGAGAGAGAGAGAGAGAGATTTTTACATAGATTTACATAGAAATCAGACCACACAGACCCCATGGTCCAGACTAGGTGGTCTGTCCTTAAACCTAAGTGATTTTACATTAATCAGAAGGCTCCAAAACGTTGCATTTCTACTCTAGAGACAGAGAGGTTAAGGGTGTCGATGGGGTCCTATCCTAACCCTGCTGGCATTCCCGTGTCACCTGTGAGGGCCAGACTTGTTGCTTCTTACCTCCCTGTTGGTGTCCTGTCACGTTGGTCCTCCGCTGTTTCCTTCACAAACACACAAACACTGAACGCTCTCCTGACGCACTGAAGCACCACTAAGCCTTCACACCAGTACAAGGGGCACCACCATGTCGATAAGTGTAAGAAAATAGCACTCTGAACCCCTGTCACGTCTCGGGGCGCGTAAAATAGTCAAATTTGCAAAGTGAAGGAAGCCTCTCATAACGTTCCTCCGGGTTGTTTATGTTTACTTGTAAGAGTCACGTGACCCCTCTCTCTCTCTCTCTCTCTCTCTCTCTCTCTCTCTCTCTCTCTTCAGGACATTATTATTATTTGTAGATTTTTTCCTTTCATAAAATCAATAATATTCTATAGATGAATATGTTAGGAGTCAGTCCCTTACCATAAAGCTAAACAGTAACTCATAACGGACTTGGACTTCTCCCTTTCAAACCTCAATAACTACATATACGAAACCGCCTTATTTGTTTACATTTACTCGATACACAAAAATACTATATGGGCAGTGAGGAATGTCACGAGCCAAGCCTTGGGGCATTTTAAATTTATATTCTTGCCAATAACTATTTCTTGGCAGACCGTATACAAACTACAACAATATAAGAGAGAACATTCCAGCCTTGGTCTTTTGCAATAATTCGCTCTCCATTAGCAATCAGGAACTTTAGTGATTAGCTATGAATGTTTTTGTTTCATATTAGGCTAACTATTTATCCAATTTATCCTGTTCTTTTCATTTATCCAATTCATTCTACTCATCCTGTCCTTCTGGTTTATCCTGTTTACCTGATTAATCCTATTCTTCTGGTTCTTCTGTTCATCCTTTTCATCCTTCTCCTCTTCATCCTATCCTGTTATTTTCTTAAGCTTATTCATCCTATCATCCTGGTTCTTGTTCATCCTATCTATCCTTATCTTCTTCATCCTATCCTTCCGGTTCATTCTCTTCGACCAGATCCTATTCATACTTTTCATTCTATTTATCCTCGTCATCCTGGTGCCCCAAATTAAAGTATTCTCACACTTTCAGTCAAACTCACCTTCTTAGCTTTTATGTATTAAACCCAGTAGTTGCAGGGATCATGTTTCTCAAAGGCCCCTCTTAGCGAGAAAAATGAGATAAAATCATCACTCGTGCAAACCATTTCATAATATATATCAACGCATTTGTGATCAGTTTATGCATAATCTATTTTGGGGGGTTTATATCATGGCAAAAATTTGGCCCATCGCTGGTACACGGTAAAGCCACAAACTTGGCCCGTCGCTGCTACCAGGTTAACTATTAATGTTCTTTGTGCTTCTCTGTGCTATAAAAACTCACATCAAAAGAAAGAAATAAAACAAAAGCAAAAAATACACAATAATATATTCAATCATGCACTGACAAACATATAGTTATCACTGGAGGGAACAAAAAAAAAATCAAACACCACCAAATTATAATATATCAGAAAATGAATGACATTGTGGGCAGCATATATATAAAAAAAAGGAGTAATAATATCTACAAACCATTAAAAAAAGAACTGCAAATAGGGGTGAATTTTTAATAATACGAGGAATACATAAAAGTGAAAAATCTAAATAAATGTGCAATAAGTGTACTAACAAAAAAATGGGAATGTGTATGTACAAAAAAGGTAAGGATAACATTACCATGCACCTCAGCAGCAACCTTCTCTTAGCACTCTTTAGTTCAGGCTACAACGTACGGACTACACTGGCACCTCGGATGGCCCCTAACCCTTAGACGGCGGCAGTATTTGAAGAGTAGCTCCCCAAAATGAATCATCTATATACAGTCACTGCCGCCCTTAGCAACATAGCATGAAGACAGTTACGCCGCACAAGGGGTGTTTTAACTATCGTCTGTATATAGATTCTACCGCAATCTGGAAGTGTTGTTATATTTCTGCCACATAAAACTGACTGACTGAATTTTGGACTGTATGTATATAGTTCCATCGCCGTCTAAGGGTCAACAAAGCCACCCCCACAGAGCACACTTATGGAAATGCCACTCCACGCTGCGACATTTCCTTAACGAGACTCTGACGCCACGGGATGGAAAGGTGCGGGCAGGTTACAGGTACATAATGCAACAGGTCAAGGCAGGTCAGTTCAGGGTCATGGATGGATAGACAGGCAGACAGATTAATATGCTGAGGTCGTACACATAATACGACAGCATCTAAGTTTCCCTCTCTCCTTTTCATACTGCTGTTTAACTCATTTTACATTATCGTTAATCTCTCATCTTCAGGAAAGCTCAAAGGGCAGATGGACCAGTAACCAACTTAGCCGGACAACGGTGGTCAAAGATAGTGATAGGAGAACATCTACATTCTCCTACTTTCTGTTCTGCCAATTGACTTAAAATACCTCATCATCTCCCTTCCCCCCTTCTCACTGACTCATATGCCTGCTGGAGCTGTCGTGTTGAGAATATTTTGGTTGAGTGGTGGTTAGTTGCCAACAAAACACCCTGCCACATCAACTACACGCTAGTTAAGCACAGTTACAAAGCTGCAGCAGATATCCTCTAGTAGTTACCTTCATGTACTTATACCTAGTGACTACTCACAGCTCTTATCTGGAACTGAATACATATACATAACTACTCAGATGAGCAAAACATTCAGAAACAATAAGAGAACTAAGATTAAAACTTGCTGAAGCTTTATATTCAACATGAAATAGGAAAACAATGAAGATTCACAAAGTTAAAACTACTATATGAAAACCAAGTGAATCTATCGGCTGCCATTACCTCAGGGCACAGCTGCATGCTAGGAAACTTGATCTCAGCTCTTAGGGGAAATCAGTGAGCCATAGAGTGCTAAATGGTTAATGAGTGACAAGAACTCACCCAACAGATTCTAAGTCAGGAAATTATAGTTGTCTCAAATCCTCTTTGCATAATGATCCTACGATATGACAAGGGGTTGAGTCTGTGCACCCCCTCAAGCAAGGTAGACTGCAGGTCACCGTGAGACAACAACCGTTCAAACACTATGTAGCTAGTTGTTGGGGGCCCGGGACCCCCGCTATCTACTTCCCAGGGTAAGAACTAATTTGTCACGTTCACTATGGCATTACAAGAGGGCAACTATGGCAATTACATGAGTGCATAAGATTACAATAACTAACTTATCATCAACCTTGTCAACTACTTCATGTTCCCAGCACTTGTACAGCTTGCCAATGCACTTAACATTAATTCTGAACAAGCAAGCACCACTTCCTTAGGTACACAAGTCTTTGATCTACAAATTCTCAAGTTCATCTGTTAATATTGAGTAATTTTGAGATGTCTGTGCACACCCAGTCTTTAGTCTGGGTGGTTTGAGTGTTCCACATTTTCAAAAACTATACTTTTCTCAGTTTTTTTTAGAGAAAATGGCTGTTCTCCCTACCATTAACTACTTCCTAATAAATATTGATATATATAATCTATTCCTAATTAATAGCCATCGTTCACTAATACAAAAATATAGATATATATATATTAAGTGTTGGCATACAGATAAATTTTTCTCCGCACGTCCACAAATTGATCGACAGAGGGTACAGCCGAGTAGGGACTGGAATGCATGTCACCGAGCCTAAGCTACTTACGCCACCGCCACACGCTGCCTCCAAGCCTACGCGCCGCAGAGAGGAAAGCTAAACAGCACACAAACTAAAGCAGCACTACCCGCAACGAAACAAGGCATGCACACACACACACACACACGCAAGGCCGTGTTGTGTATGTGTGTGCATCCGTGTGCGGCCCAACACACCACATTAAGTATTTATTAAAGCCTACCTATGGTCCAATAACACTAGACACAGCAGCCTTAGCCTTAGAGTAACTGAAAGCCTCTGGTACCAGCCACACCCGCTGGACAGACTGTTCTCCGCAGTATAATAAAAACAGCAGCCAAGAGTGTATTGTGTATATGAGTCATTTGGTGAGATACAACTTACATTTCATCATAGCAACCATAGAGGGAGAATGTTCGCCTTACAATTATGAAAAAAAAGGTAGGTAGTGTTATAATTCCATACTGCAAGATATAGGAAAGCACCAGATTATTACTCCTTCATTATAAGAACCTGTGCCATTATCTCCCATTATTACCTCATTATAGCAACCATAGAGGGAGAATGTTCACCTTACAGTTATTAAAAGGTGGTATGAGTTATAATTTCATACAGTAAGATAGAGGAGAGCACCAGTTTACTCCTTCATAATAAGAACCTGTGTTAATATCTCCAATTATTAGCTCATTATAGCAACCATAGACGAAGAACGTTTGCCTTGCAGTTATGAAAAGGTAGTACAAGTTATAATTCCATACTGTAAGATTGAGGAGAGCACCAGTTTACTCCTTCATAATAAGAACCTGTGTTAACATCTCCAATTATTACCTCATTATAGCAACCATAGACGAAGAACGTTTGCCTTACAGTTATGAAAAGGTAGTACGAGTTATAATTTCATACTGTAAGATTGAGGAAAGCAACAGATTATGCCTTCATTACTTTATACGAACCTGTGCCTTTGATATCTCCCATTATTACCTCATTATAGCAACCATAGACGAAGAATGTTTGCCTTACAGTTATGAAAAGGTAATACGAGTTATAATTCCATACGGTAAGATATAGGAAACAACAGATTACGCCTTCATTACTTTATACGAACCTGTGCCATCATTATCTCGGCTTCCTAAACACACACTGATACAAAGAACCATCAAATGCACTCTGAATAAAATAGTTGCACCGTAATATAATCCCGAGGTAAACACGTCAAACACGGAAGGCATGTTGTGTTACTCTATCAAACTAACAAACGCCTTGATGGAGAAAATGTTCCCTTCTCTTCATTGTGTCTGTTCAGTAATACATGAGATTTTTTTCATCCCACAGTGCTTTCTTTACAACCATTCAAGCCTATCCTCTCTTACCACTCACATTTGATCATTGAGTGTCATTCTATCAAACTAGCTGAAGAAAATGTTCCCTTCTCTTCATTGTGTCTGTTCAGTAATACATCAGATTCTTCTCATCTCACAGTGCTTTCTTTACAACCATTCAAGCCTATCCTCTCTTACCACTTAGATCATTGAGTTTGTTATTCTATCAAACTAGCTGAAGAAAATGTTCCCTTCTCTTCATTGTGTCTATTCAGTAATACACAAGATTCTTTTTCTCCTAAAGTACTTTCCTTACAACCATTCAAGCTTATCGTCTCTTTCAGCTTTATCCATTATGTACCTTTATCCACTGAAGAAAAAGTTCCCCTCTCTTCATTGTGTCTTTTCAGTAACACCTAAGATTCTTTTTCTTCCACGGTACTTTCCTTACAACCATTCAAGCCTCTCCTCTCTTACAGCCTTATCCATTGCATTCATCCACTGAGTTTGTGTAGTTCAACATTGTACAACAGCATCATTACAACCCACCACGCCCATTGTTCCTCCTTAGCCGTGCAAACCTACCTACGCCTCTTGTGAGGTTATCTACAATTGCGAGTTTCTTGACGTCCTACAGTAGACACCTTCCTTACAACCCACCAAGTCTCTTAAACACATCCCTAATGCAATGCTACATATGCCTTAAATCTTTATAGTACTTTGCATCTACCAGTGAGATCAAATATATCATTACTTTACATCATGCATATGGGAGGGAGCATTTGCCAGGTCCTATGCACTGTTCCAACTAGCACTCATAGCACACAGAAACACTTGGGGAAATTGCAACGTTATAAAAATGAGCTACTGTCAAGATAAACACCATTCCATACTTTGACAATAAGTTAATCTGTATATTTCAGCTTAATCTTCCCTTTTTCTTACTGTTTCTTCTTTTTTTTTCCATTTAACTTAGCTTCTTATCTTCTTCCCCTAAATTTCCAGACAATAAGTTAATCTGTATATTTCAGCTTAATTTTCCTTTTTCTTACTGTTTCTTCTGTTTTTATTTAATTTCTTATCTTCTATTAAATTTTCCCTAAGTTTTGTTCCTGGCACGAGGACTAACTGGCAGGGTGCATGTGCCTAGGCCAACACCTCCTTCCTGGTACCTACTAGTTCCTGTCTACTACACCGGTGCTCTGAGATGGGTGTTAACATGCTGTCCCTCACACCTCACCCCACCCCACCAACCCAAGTACTTTGCAGCCAACATTAACTCTGCAGCCAACATCATGAGAACACAATCCCTTCTACAGCGTATGGAATGTTGCGCCATTTGTTCAGCGTTTGTACTTGCTTATCTCCATTGATTAAAACTGGTGGTCATGTGTATGGAATTAAATATTTTTAAATTAGATCTAAAAACACATTATGCTGCAAATAGTGCCTTCAGTTACAATACTTTGGTTTCACATCAAGAATACAAGCTACGAGAACAGTACACACTATGTTATACTTTTTACCTTACATCATAACAAAAATTTCCATGGGTTAAGCTATTACATGGAGAGATCCTTCCAATGCAATCGTACTTTGGTTTCACATCAACAGACAAAGAATAGTCATTGCATAAATACAAAAATATTTTCAGAACGTGTCACTTTGGAAAGCAACACGCCAACACCTCGTGCCAGATTTGTACCGCGACACTTCCTACAAAAGGCACGTCAGATATGCAGGGAATCACACGAGTGCATTCAGTAATATGCATAGAGTGTGCCGGACACCGAGCTCTGTTGCAAACCATGAACTTCCCCCTGACAACACCAAAACATGCACCTGAAGATGACAAAAAACACCCAAAACTTGAGAGAAAGTGGAAAAGGGTGAATATTATGACACCCTGACACCCACCTCTCGCAAAACCCCAAAGATGGAATGTTAAAAAGGAATAGCTACCAACACCAACCTCAGAAAAATTCATAATCGAGCGTTAGTCTCAAATCTTCCTTCCACTGGTACTGACATCAAGAAATATAAACTTTTCACTCAACCTTTTCTCCTCATCCTTCATTGCTAATAACCAACACTGCCAGATCCTCATACTCAGCATATCGTATTTGCCAGCTTCAGGTTAAAAATTATTGCACAAACACAGATACTCATTTAAAGTTAGTGTTAAAATCATTATTGATGGAGGGGTTTTGCATTAGTTATGGGTCAGACACTGTAGCATACAACACGCTGGGTATGTGCTAATCTGTGAAAGCTGGTCATGACACAAATGCAAACTACAATACTCCTTCGTTACGACAGCAACAACTTTCTACTTTCTGCTCCATTTACGACGGTAGTGAGAGAGGAAAGGACACTGGAGAAACAAACTGCACTTCCCATTCATCTCCACACCAAACACATCAAACTAACCATTCACCGCTTCATTTATCTGGATAGCGAGTTAGAAAAGAACATAAAACTATTCGTTGTGATTCTGAATCCTAGAGAAAAGAGAGGATGAGTAAATCTCCTCCGTAAAAATCCCTATAAGCCTTCGACACACGACCTTTTATATATATATGCATGAAAAGTGTGCAGATTTTACAAACATGCACCTGGATATAAAGCTACACAAGGGGTATAAGAGGCACCTCCTGCTATGGCACCTACTCAAAGCCCGGCACTTGGACAAGGCATCACGTGTGGCACTGTGGAGCAGCAAAAACAGCCCAGACCCAGAGAAAAAAAGGCTCCAAGTGAAAAATGTAGCAGAAAAAGTATGAGGACTGTCGCTGCACTAAAAATGGACCTCAGAAAAATCCCCAAAATTAAAAACGTAGCAAAAAAATAGGAGTAACTGCAATAGAAAAAAAATCAGCCTTAATTAAATGGTAAACACTGACAAATGCTACAGTGCTGAGATGGGCGGAATAAATATACTAAGGAATGTCGTTGTAGCTGCATAAATGAGACTGCCACTGTAGATACAAAAATGTGACGTAACGATAAAACACTGGAAGGAAACGTTACAAGAGCTGCATAAAATGGTGTGGTAAAAACGCTGCAATACTGAGAGAAGCTGCAAAAAGAGTAACACGTAGCTGCGGCAAAAACAATAATAGTCGCCACTTTACAAGGGACTCAAAACATTATGGGTGGTTGGTATTCTCAGACACTTCTGCCTCTCACATCAATCATTGCCAGGACGAAAAGGAGATCAATCCAATTCTCATGAGTGGTTTTTAGGCTCATGATGCACAAATAGGATCAAACTACTACCAGGATCATAAAACTGCCCCTGGAAATGACCCGAACTCCATGAAACCCTTGTTAAATATGTGTGCTTGAGGGCAGAAGTGTTTAAGAATATGACCCTATGAACCACAGCTAAAAAAGGAGATTAATCCAGTTCTCATGAGTGGTTTTTAGGCTCATGATGCACAAATAGGATCAAACTACTACCAGGATCATAAGACTGCCCCTGGAAATGACCCAATCTCCTATGACACCCTTGTTAAATATGTGTGCTTGAGGGCAGAAATGTTGAAGAATATGACCCCATGAACCACAGCTAAAAAAGGATAACAAAAAACAATCACCACTCTCACAGTCAAGGCACAGTTATTAGGCACGAGAAACTTGATACTTTTGATCCCTGTGCTCATCAAAGTTTGCATAATGTTATGTAAAGTTGTGTCCACACGAACCACATCAAATTCCCTTTCAAAACACACACAGTCATTTTTAATACTCCATTTAGCCCTAACAGGAGGCCAAGATACTGAGTGATACATTTTGAAATATTCACAATAGATAATTAGTTAAACACTCAAAGGAAAATTGACTGAATAACTTGTGATACTAAAACCATGAACTGTGGAAAAATTGAAAAGTAATATGTTGCAAGAGAGAGACTAAGATATTGAGTGATACATTTTGAAACATTCCTGATAAACATTATTTAAACCCTCGAAGGGAAAACTGACTGAATAACTTGTAATATCAAAACTATGAACTGAAGAAAAATTGAATTATAAAACAAATACCAGCCAAACACAAGGACAGGACTCACACATCATCTCGTAAATGTCCCTCCTAAGACTGATAATACTTTTGTGCTGCATGTTTGTATATCTCTGCGACCATTGCTGTATACAAGGCAAGTAGAGGAAGGAGTAGAGAGCACCTCATAATGTACTTCAATGCCCTATCAATTCCTCCACGACTCAATTGAAGACTTTGTGCTACGATTCTCATGGTGATAAACAACCTCACTGGATCACTAGGAACGTACAAAAAAGGTAATAATGCCCACGCGAGGAAACATTCTGTGCCGTATTATGAGTTGAGATTCCTTTGAAGCAACTCCGAGAAGGGAACGGAGTCAACCCAAGAAGCAAAATTAGTGAGGAGTTGTGTGGGGGGGAACGGGGTATGAATTGGGTGTGGGTAGTCTTGTAACCTGCCTTTGTCTGTGTCTTTCTGTTATTCTGTATTTCTTAAAGCTTGGAGAGAAATTAGGTTGAGGATAATCTTGTAACCTGCCTCTGCCTGTGTTTCTGTTATTCTGTATTTCCTAAAACTGGAAAAAAAATTAGGTTGAGGATATTCTTGTAACCTACCTGTCTGTGTTTGTTATTATGTATTTCTTAAAGCTTGGAAAAAAATTAGGTTTGGGGTAATCTTGTAACCTTCCCATCTGTGTTTCTGTATTCCTGTATTTCTCTAATGCCATGTCTGTTCTCTATATGCCTCTATGTGTCTTCATCTACATATGTGTCTCATGGTTAGCTTGTCTCATTACCTCTGTGTTTGTCAGTATCTGTAAATATCTCTACTGTTTACAAAATGAGGTCTGTATATAAATATTCTGAATACTTTCCAGGCGTTTATGTTACTTAAACCTATCATTACTTTTGTCACCTGCTTGCGGTATGGTTGGTGGCTGTGGCTGTGAGCATGTTAGAAGGGTGTGTCTGTATATATATAAGCTAATGGTGCTGAGAGGTGCAGTGCAAAAAGATCTGTTTAAGTGGTAAGAGTGTATGCTTGAAGGTGTATATATATATGTCTTCCTCATGACATGCCTGTGCTATTTGTATTCTTGTTCCTTTTGCTTACTGTGGAAACAATGAAACTGACTGTGCTGAAAATATGAGAGGAGTGTGAATTCTTGCAGGCTCCTTATGCTCTTATGTGGAATGTATAAATGCTTATGTATACCTATCTCTCTCCCTCATGGTATATATATGGTATTGTTATGTCCCTTACCTACTGCAGACAAGACACCATAAGACTGTCTGTACTGAGTGGTATGAAGGTAAAATATGTGTTTATATGTGGTATGTATGGAAGCTTAAGTGTAGTATTAATCTCATTCCCTCAGGATATATATATGTGGTATAATTATGTCCCTTTCTTACTGCAGACAAAATACCATGGAACTGTCTGTGCTGAGTGCTGAAAAGGTATAATATGTGTGCATATGTAAAAGGTATATATATGTGGTTTGTAGATATGCTTAAATATACTATGCATCTTTCTCCCTCATGGTATGTTTGTGGTATTATTATGTCCTCCTTCCACTGAAAACAAAACACCATGAGACTGAAGGTGCTGAATGCTGTAAAGGTAAAATATGTGTGTATATGTAAGAGATATATATATATGGTTTGTAGATATGCTATGTTGGTACGTTTGTGGTATCGTAATGTCCCTTTCCTACTGTAAACAAGACACCATAAGACTGTCCATGCCAAGTGCTGAGAAGGTAAAAGAGGTGTGTAATATGTGGTATGTATGCAAGCTTAACTGTAGTATGCATCTCTCTCTCTCATGTGGTATAGTTACGCCCCTTCCCTCACTGCAGACGGGACACCATGAGACTGACGGTGCTGTGTGTGTTGTGCAGGATCGCCATGGCCTTGTGTAGGTCGGCCTGGCGTAGGTCCACACCGTCCACCTGCAGCAGCTTGTCCCCCACCTTGAGGGCCGACGAGGCTGCCCCGCCGCCCGCCACGCTCATCACGTAAATGCTCTGTGGGAAGGTGATGAAGGTGACGGTGGGTAAAAGTTGGGAGATGAATGATGCAGGAGAATGGAGTATGAAGAACGAATGTGAATGAATAAGGAATGAGAATGGATGAATGAGAATGAGAATGAACAAGAATATGAATGAGAATGAAGGAGAGTAAAAACTGAAGAATGAGAATATGAATGAGAACTGATGGAGAATAAAGACTGAAGAAGAAGTGAGAATGAGAATGAATGCAAATGAATGAATAAATGAGAATGAAGGAGAAGGATGACTGAAGAATGAGAATGAGAATGAATGAGAATAAACAAGAATAAGAATGAAAATAAAGAAGACAACAGAAAAACAAGTGAAAATGAGAACAAGTGAACAAGAATGAACAAGAAGAAGAAAATGAGACTGATTAGTTTCTTTTCCACTTTTCCTTCAATCTTTTCCCGCCTCTACAAGCTGAACCACCAAGGGCAGCAGCACCAGCATCATCTTACCTTATCATCAGGGTCTGCATTGGACTGCCCTATCGTGAAGCCCAGGTCGGGATTCTTCTCAATCATCACTGGGAACTGGAGGAGAAGGCGGAGGTTAGGTTAGGTTAGGTTAGAGGGTGAGGGCTTCTGTTGGGGTTATAGAGAGGGGGACTGCTGAGGTAATTAGTGGGTTTATGAAGAACTTATATATACTGCCTTGTGTACATATGTGAAGGGGAGAAGTAAATAAAAGAGGGAAGGGGGAAAACTAAGGTGAGGTGAGAGGGATAATCTAGTGAGGATAAAATGAAAATAAGGAAAAAAAAGGGGTGATTAATGAGAGGGTTTACAAAGAACTTATATGTAACTGCCTTGTGTCTATACGTGAAGGGGAGAAATAAATAAAAGAGAGAAGGGGGGTTAAATGAAAATAAGGAGCAAAAAGGGATGATTGAATGAGAGGATAAAATGAAAAGGTATAAACATATGAAATTCAGTGAGATAAATTCATCGCCAAAAGAATAAATTTATATCACCAAGAAAAGATCAGCTGTCCAAAAAGATCCCCCAAAAAGAAATATGCAAACAACTGACACTAAAAATCAAGACCAAAAAAGTACAAAAGATCAAATTAGAGTTGAAAAAATACACCAATAATATAAAAATGGGAATAAAAGAAAGAGAAAACCCAAAAATAACAAAAAAAATCAGGAAATAAAAGAGAAGAAAAATCAGAGAAATAGAAGAATAACAGCAATCAATTACGAAAAAAAAAATTAGGACGTTTTAAACTTTGGCATTCCCCCTGAACATGTAAGAGGCACACCACCACCACCACCACCACCATCACCACCACCACCACCACAACCACCACCGCCACCACCATTACCACTTTCCTCACCACCATTACCCCAAGCCATCACCCAACCATTCACCACTACCAAGCCCATACTCTTCAGCCCACATTCAGACACTTCACATTCTCATAAAAAAAAAAATAATAAAAAAATAAAATAAAAAAAAAGACATCAAGAGAAGGCTTCCCAAGGACAAATAAGTGTAGCAGAAATAAGACAAAATAAAAGGAACAAAAGGCTTCCCAAAAACGAATTAAGGCGAGCAGAAATAAGATAAAATAAAGGACATCAAAGGCTTCCCATGAACAAATTAATAGTAGGAGAAATATAAATGATAAACAAAAATCTTACCAATGACAAATTAGGCTTAGCATTGATATAAGACAGAAATAAGACATAAAACAAGACATCCCAAAGACAAATCAATATCAATAATAGGAAAAACATAGAGGGAAAAAACATAACCCGGGCTTCTCAATCAAGAGCAGCAGAAAACAATAGGTGCCAAAACAAAACCCCTTCTCAAACCAAGAAGCACCAGAAACACAAGATCTAGCCCAGGATATTTACCATTTAAGGTGGTACCTGGACACTCTGCGCTCAGGGATCCAAACCTTCCTGGTCTGGATGGAGGCATGAGGGGAGAGTGAGAGAGAGAGTTGGCCGAGTGAGTGAGGTGAGAAACACAAACACACACGCAAGAACACGGAGATACAAGGCTACGTATTGTTAGTTCAGAGCTCGTTGGTTATCACACTCACAATGCTAAGAGATGAAGCTTGGAGTAGTAATAGTAAATGAGGTGTTGAGAGTTATGAAGAATCTTATATTAGCTTAGAACACAAGTAATGAGGATATGTATATTAGTTCAGAGCTCCAGTTGGTCATCACAATCACAATGCTATGAAGCTTGAAATAGTAGCATATAGTAATATTGAATGAGGTGTTGAGAGTTATGAAGAATCTTATATTAGCTTAGAACACAAGTAATGAGGATATGTATATTAGTTCAGAGCTCCAGATGGTCATTACAATCACAATGTTAAGAGCCGAAGCTTGAAATAGTAGCATACAGTAATAGTAAATGATGTGTTGAGAGTGTTGCGGCATTTCATATTAGCTTAGAACAAAAGTAATGAGAATATGTTTATTAGTTCAGAGCTCCACATGGTCCTCGTACTCACAATGTTACGACACAAAGCTTGAAATAGTAATAGTATGAGTTATGAGGAGCCTAATATTAGCATAGGAAGGCTGTGTGAGTTAGAAGATTAAAAAGCTTTAGAACAGCCAGACTGATTTAGCTGTATAGGCATCAGCCAGTTTAAGAGCTATATCACAGCACCATTGTTATGTGTTAAATACCTACTGTGTGTGTATGGGGAGGCAAATGCTTTGAATATTATATAGCTACATGAATATCTACCTTTATACATAACTTACTCCCATAAATGTAACGAAAATATTGCGTGTCTATGGGGGAGGTGTATGTTTACGCACATTTACACACTCTATTTCTACTTCAGCGGCAGCCACAGATCCCACACTAAACACAAGAATCACTAAGTAAGACAACATCCATGGAGAGAGAAGAACTTGCCCCCAAAAATTACCCTGGGGAATCTTTACTTACTAATATCACCTTATACCACCACCCTTGCCAGCATTGACTGACTCCCTGTTTACACACACTATTTCTACTTCATCTGCAGTTATGGATCCCACCATAAATACATGAATAACTAAATAAGACAACATCCAAGGAGATGCAGTTGTCCTAAAGACTATTCCGGTAAGACTTCCACTACTAATACCACCTTTGAAACTACAGATCAACCCACTCTTTACACATTCTACATCTACTTCACTTGCCAGATCATACAGCAAATACATAAATCACTAGAGTAGAAGAGAGAAAGCTGCCCCATAATTATACTGGCAAAACTTTCCTTACTTAACATCCCCTATATAAATACACACCAACTCCCTGTTTACACACACTACTTCAGCTGCCAGATCCTACATTAAATACACAAATCACTAGAGTAGAGGAGAGAAAGCTGCCCCATAATTATACTGGCAAAACCTTACTTAACATCCCCTTCATAAATACACACCAACTCCCTGTTTACACATTCTACTTCTATTTCCACCACACTGTACTCAAAACGTCTGCACACCCAGGTCTGTACGCTACCAACACCACACTCAGCACTTGCCTAGACCCTACACTGCCGCCTCCCCGGGCCTTCCGTGGCGGTTTCCTTACAACTCTAGCATTACGCAGCGCATCATCCTCCCCCTCCTGCGGTGCAGAAAAATATATACAAACTACACATTCTGCCGCTCATTATCAGAGCAGGAAATAAAATAATAAAGATGTCCACCAGTTGACTAGAGTATGAGAAAGGAAATAAGCATTATGCAATCTGCTTAAGTACTAAAAATTCACTGAAAAAAAAAGAGAAGACAGAAAATAAGTGTTCGGTGATTTGCCTATGCACTAAAATTTCATTGGAGGAAAAAAAATAGTTTTCTTGTATTACCTAAAGCAGAAAATAAGTGTTCCGCTACTTGCCTAAGTGATACAAATTCATTCAGTCCTTGCAATTTAGCCAAGCATGGAAATAACCTACTTTAACATTTAGAGATGCATGTAAAGGTGTTTATAATGTGTCTTTAGATTTATGTGCACCTGACAAGTAGTGAATGATGTTAATAATATTGATACGGTAATGCTGCTGCCATGCAAACTTCAAAGCATCAATGGCCATAATTATCGGATAAACAGTCAAAAATAAAAATTAATGAATAAGTCACTGAATATGAAAAAAAATCACAAACATACACTAAAAAGAAAAAAAAAACTACATCACTTAACCCACTAAATAAAGAAATAAATATATATACAAAAACTAAGTAAAAAGAAGTAAATAAAGAAATAAAAACTGCATTACCTCAACTTTTAAACAAAGAAAATATATACAAAAAAATCCACAAACACACACACACACACACACACACACAACACTATATACAAACAAAACAAAACAAAACAAAAACAAAAACATCACAAGCATCACTATCCACAACAAAAACAAACAGCCACAGCCTCAGCCTCATCAGCTCAGCCCGGCAGCCCACACCCATTACACATAAGTCAGCCCCACGCCAAGCCATCCATGGGTATCCAGCCTGTTAATGTGTTAGTGGCGCGTACGTACATTGTGACATACCACTCGGGCGTTCTTGTGCTGGCCAAACATCCAGGCCGAGTGGTGGTGGTTGGCCTTGCCGGGGTCCAGGGGTGACTGCTGCTGGGGCGTGGGGGAGCCGGGCGAGGGGGACACCCGGTGCTTGCTGCCGCCGGGTGCTGGGATCTTGGAGGAGAGCCCTGGGTGTGGGGGAAGGGAGGGTGGGTGAGTGAGTGAGGATGTCTACAATGTGGGGAAGAGAGGATGGGTGAGTGAGTGAGGATGTCTACAATGTGGGGAAGGGAGGATGGGTGAGTGAGGATGTCTACAATGTGGGGAAGGGAGGATGGGTGAGTGAGGATGTCTACAATGTGGGGAAGGGAGGATGGGTGAGTGAGTGAGGATGTCTACAATGTGGGGAAGAGAGGATGGGTGAGTAAGGGAGGATGTCTACAAAGTTAATAGCCTGGGTGTGGGGGAAGGGAGGGTGGGTGAGTGAGTGAGGATGTCTACAAAGTTAATAGACTGGGTGTGGGGAAGGGAGGGAAGGTGAGTGAGTGAGGATGTCTACGCCTGGCTGTAGGTGAAGGGAGGGAGGGTGAGTGAGGATGTCTACAGGGTTTATCGAATTGAGGAATCACAGGTTAGTCTTTATACTTTCTAAGCATTGTAAGTCCTGACCATTATGCTTTTTCTTTTTTCTTAACATGACAAATATATAAAAATGTGCCTCCTAATGGGTTTCTGTCACTGTAGGGAAGGTTTTGATCGTATGTTCACCTGTTACGTAAATAGGGTTGATAGGAAGCAGACAAGGGCACACATATAAAACAGTGGAAAAAAAAGCCCACAAAACTAATACTGTCTTTCTGTTTCTTCCTTTATATTCTTTTAATGGAGGAAGTAACTGTTTTGGGGTAGTCTTTATAATTTTCTTCTGCCCTTAGACTGTCTTCTGTACTGCATAAATGAATAAATAAGAAGTAAATGAATGAATAAATGCATAACTTAACAACCAAGATGGAAATAAAGCACTGTGGGCATTCTTATATAATCTTGCTTTGACCCTGAACAATCTCCTGTACTGTAAAAATAGATAATAAATGGAAAAAGTGAAGTAAGGCGACCCACACACACACTTGACCCTAACTCCTTACCTGCAGCGTGTGGAATGCGCGAGGCAGAACCAGTGGAGGTGACAGAGCCTCGGGAGCCGGGGGTGGCCAGAGGGGAGGGGATGGGGATGCCAGGGGTGTTGATGGCGGAGTTGATCGCTGGCGGCCGAATCCCAGAGCTGTATCCCCTTGGCGTCTGTGGCTGTGACGGCGGCTGTGATGGCGGCTGACTAGGTGGGGACTGTGTGGGGTGGATGGAGGGGGGACGGATGCCAGTGGAGTACGCCGGGGACTGGAGTTTGGAGTGAGGAATGTGAGTACCATCTGTAGTGGTGGGTGCTGCAGTGGGCATCTTAGAGTACCCATAGGAGGGGGTGCTGGGGTGTGTCTTCCCTGCCAGGCCTCCAGAGTGGTTAGCCCCAAGCCCACTGTTGCTTCTTCCCTGTGAGGCTAGTGTAGGTATGCCTGACCCCCCTCCACCTCCTGCCTGTGGGATTGAGGTGGAGGCTTTACCGTGGCTGCTGGCGTACCCTCTCGGTGTGTCGCCCGGGCTTGGTCGCACTGCCTTGCTAAATGGCTCCACTGGGGTGTGACCTGGCGCACCCATCATTGGTATTCTGGACTCGGTTTGTTCACTTGACGAGCGGTAGTCCACCGGTTTCTGCGACTCCTGAGGTGGTGAGTGTACATCCCTGGTCAGCCCACTGGGGGAGCGCCCAATGTTCCCCAGGGTTGGTATTCTTGTCTCCAGTCCTGGCCTGTCCTGGGGGTGAGCAGAAGAGTTCAGGCTTGGGATCTTTGAGTCTGGGGTAAGTTTATGCTCCTGGGTCATCCCTGGGGTTCTTGCTATGCTGCCAGGAGCCTGTAGCCTTGATGGGGTGTGTAAATGGGACTGAGGCTCTGCGATGAGGCTGTTCGGGCTGCGTCTTGTGTTATCATGTGACATGGTGGCGGAGGGAGAGGTGGTAGGGACTCTGGTATCAGCGTGGGGTGTAGACTGACTAGGGGAGTGTGGGTCACGGTAAGGGCCCTTCAAACCCCCATAAGCTGCCTCTGAGCTACCACGAAGAGCCGGAATCCTGGACGGGAGCTTTGGTATGGATTTCTGTGGGGCAATAGAACCCTCGGAGTGACTATTATTCAGGTCATTATCACTCTGCCCTCCCTCTTCATCATCCATTGACGTGGAGTCCTGCAGGATATCATTAGGACGCGAGTTGGAGGGAGACATGAGGCTGGGGCGGTGGGGTGTAGGGTGAAGCACTTCCCCGCGTGGCTGATCCTGAGTGAAGTTGGTCGGCCCCACGGAGCGACTAGTGGCGGCGAAGGTGTTGGTGGTGGTGCGGTAGGTGTGAGAGGAGACGCTGGAGTTGGCCGTCACTGTTACTGGAGGTGGTTGTTGGTCCTTCCCTCCGTACCCCATTGAGGCTGCACTGCTGTTGGCTTGTAAGGGTGTGCTGGGGCTGGTCACGTCGCTGGGTAGAGTCTTCGGGGGTGGACTGTCCCCGTGCTCCAACAAGCTGCTCGTCACCTGTCAAACCACATGAAAGAATTGTTAAGAAAAAATACCACAGTGACGAGAAATCTTACACAATACACGAGCTCCATAAGTTTACATTCTGGTGACTGGAAATGAAGGTTACACAAGTACTGAGTATTTACAACTAGGATTCTTTCAGCACATCAAGTTAGTCAAGAGATATTCAGAAAGAGAAAGAGAGAAAGAGGAAAAATAAGATGGACAGAGGGAAGGTGAGGGAAAAAAGACTTACTAATACGGCTACCAAAGTAAAGAGAGGGAGAGGAAAAAATATATATATATAAAAGGGAAAAAGGGAAGGTGAGAGAAATGAGACTTAATACAGCTGCCAGAACAAAGAGAGTAAAACAAAAAGAGAGGGAAAGAGAGTGAATAAAATAAAGAGGAAAAGAGATAAGGTAGAGATGAAAGGAGATTGGAAAGGAGACAAAGTAGAGATAAATATGAAGACATCAAGACACCTCTGAACCTGAAATTGACTTCTCTTTTGGCTACTCTTTACTTCTGTCTATTATGGGAGCAGCAAGTGGTGGATTTTTTTGCTTTTTTTTCACTCTTTTTGTTGCCCTTGAGCCGTCTTTGTTGTAAAATAAAATGAAAAAAAATACAATACATAACATTACCAGGTGACCAAATTAACACCCACAATACCTGATCAATGATGGAGACCAGGCCGTTACTCTCCTGACGGTGGTTGCTTCCCCTGTGGTCCCATCCTCCGTTGCTGGTGCGCGCGAGATCCTGGCTGCGGAACATGGACTGGTCAAGCGGACGGGATGAACTTGCCACATTGAGCCCCATATGTGAGACGGCCCTAGCAGGTGGCGGGGGAATGCCTAGCGTGTTGATCGGGGCTGCTAGTGAACCCGGCCGGTGATCATGGGGCAGTCGGTTAAGCAGTGCCGAGTCCGCGAGTGCCCCGAGTGCCAAGGACCCAGGACGCTGCACTGGGGCACCATTTGAAGGCTCCAGCTGTGTCCCTGTGGCGATGGATGCTGGTCTGGCGCTGGGTTTGGCCAAGTGGTTGTGTGGCGGATGCTGCGTGGGGAACAACCTCTGTGATGCATTGTTGGCAGATGCTGGGTAAGGGGATGAGTAGGAGGAGGTGGAGGGAGAGTAAGGGGATGAGGGGGAGGCAGCTGTGGGAGGGACAGAGACAGAGGAGGGTCGCTGGGAGGCTGTGGAGAGTGAGGCCATGAAGGATCTGGATGTGGAGTGAGGAGAGGCCAGGTTGAGGCTGCCAGGCGGGGACGAGGGCGTGGAGGGCATGGAGTAGGCGGAGTCGGTGAGGGTGTGGGGCGAGGAGGGTGTGGTGAGGCTGCTCCTCTCGCTGCACACCTGCTCGTCACCTGGAAGGAATAAAGAAGTATTAATTAGGACATAAAAAAGGTGTCAGGTTGTTAATGTTGAGTTGCATCTTTCAAACTGATCTTAAATAAATAATCGGCGTCATAAAACAAAAACAAAAATCGACTAAAAACTAAAAAATAATAATACTAAGAGAAAAAGGCCTCTAATGATTGCACACACACACACACACACACACACACACACATATTTTTATATTTGCTAAACTTTACCTTGAATATGTTGGCAATAAACCTTTACTTACACACACACACACACACACACACACACACCAAACACTCCCATAACACAACACACCACACACAACAGACCCCACAGCACCCTCAGGACTCACTGGGCTGCGCGGAGGCCTTGCCGTTCCCATAGCCGCTGTCACTGGAGCTGCTGGTGGTGTCGTTGGTCTCATCCTCACCCCCTGCTGCCCCTCCTGCTCCTGCTGCTGGGCCGAGATGGCTGCTGACTGTGCCCTGTGACATGTAAACACACACTGAGTACATGAATCACCTCTTATTATTTCATTTTTATTTTATTTTTCTTGCTATAATCAATACACTTTTCATTCCCACCTGTTAACTCATTGGGCATTGTGTTTTGTTCCCCCTAATGTATTCTTCTTACTTCTTATTTTTTTATATCTACGTCTGCTTATGAAAGGGACTCAGGATTTTAGTAATAACAACCACAACCGAACTCTTCTGATCACCCCCCACCCCACACTCATACCATAAACACACACCTGCCCAGGCCTGCTGTTGGGTACGGCTGCCACTGCCCCTTCAGCCGCCACTCCCTCGCCCCCAAAGTCCGAGGCGTGCCGGGACATCACGGCCGCTATATGGTAAGGTGGCGGCTTCTTGATGCGCTTGTCCTGGGGATCGGAAGATGCGTCCCCTTCGTAGGCAGGTGTGGGGGGGGCCTCAAGGGTGGGTGCGGTCAGGGGCGGTGGTGCTGTGGTTGGCAGTGGTGGTGGTGGCGGTGTTGTGTCCCCTCCCCTTCCTGGCTCGCTGGGTGGTGGTATTGGTTTGTCTTGCATTGTTGGTGGTGATGTGGTGATGACCTGGAGGTGGGGGTCGGGAGTGTTAAAATGGCTTCTATTCGCACTTTGAGAGCCAGATGTCTTTTTATGTACCTAAAATAAGATAAATCAAGGCCATTAAGCATTCGTAATACTGATCTGACAATGATGTGCGATACAAGTTCGTCTATCGAGTGCATGTATGGCTTATTGTCAATGCAAGCCAGCATGTTATGGATTTATGCAAGAAGGCATCAAGGTTCTATTGTATACATAAGCACACTGAAGATTTTTTTTTTTTTTTTTTTTTTTTACAGCATGAAGAGCAACTCAAGGGCAACAAAAATATGTAAAAAAAGAAAACAAAAATTACTGTTGCTCTCATATACCGATAAGTATAGAGTGGTCAAAGGAGAGGTCAATTTCCGATGGAGAGGTGTCCTGATGCATTTAAGAATATTGACCAAATCACCAACTAGCAATGCATAAGGGCCACATCAATTTCCTTGAGTGGACAGATGGGATGAAACCGACTATAGTGCACATCAAACTAAATCTTAACTAACCTGTGCCAGACCAAACACATTCCGGTCCCCAATGGCATACGGCTGATCTCCCACCGGCGCCGTTCCAGCCTTCCTGCCCGTGCCGTTCACCATCCTTTCACCGCCCTCAGGAGCCCCAGTTGAGGAGGAGGAGGAGGGCGTCAGGTTCCTCACGTTCCTGGCCTCACGCAGAAGGGGTCGCTCCTCTGCCGGAAGCTCCATGACGGCCAAGGGAGGTGCTGGGCCTTCTGCATCATCATCCTCATCGTCTTCCTCCTCCACGTGTTTGTCCTCCCTCTTCCGCCCGTTGTCCAGGATGTGGGAGGGGGCGGAGGGGTCTGACGGGAGGCTCTGAGAGGGAGGTTTGTGTTAGGTTAATAAGCGGGTAGGTAAGTTTGCAAAGGAAAGAAATATGTGAGGGGTCTTGACTTGGCCAACCTCCTCATCCACCCAAAATCACTCACTCCGTTACACCTTTCAACCACCTCCCAATCCCTCACCTTCCTGCCCAGATCCGTCTCTGAAGCCTCTCCCTTCCCTGGCTGAGTGATCGAGGCTGAGGACAAGGTGGCAGGGGCAGCGGCAGTCTTGTTGGCGGCGTCCTGTGTCTTGGGCATAACAAACTGGCGTCCTGCAGCTGTCGTGGGGTCCTTCTGCAGGCTGTGTAGGTTGCGTGCATGCTTAGCAAGGGCCTTCAGCTCCTTAGGGTAGGGTGTCGGGGCTCGGGTGAGGCGACCCGGCTTGTCCACATCCCCGTCGAAGGCAAATTTTATGAGGGTTTTGGCTCTCCGCTGCTCGTCCCACCCCTGACCCGGAAAGGTGTCCGCCTCCACCACTGTCTCTGTTGGTGCGAGGGAGTGTGTTTTTGAGGATACTGGACACTTTATACTCCTTATGCTTTACACTCTCTATACATTATACTATTTTTACCTCTCATGCATTAAACAACTGCCTCACAACCTGCTTTTTGACCCACCAAGTCCCTAGCTTGTGGAATTGATAGTAACCAAAATTTGTAATAGAGCCATCTACTGCTTGTTTTACTTCTTATGCATTCACTATCAGCCTTATGGCCTGTTTTTCTACCCATCTAAGAGTGCCTAGCTCATTCAATTCATAGTATTTATAGTAACAAAAATACCAACCACTCCTTATACTTCTTATGTATTAGTCACCAGCCTCACCACATGCTATCCTACCCGACTCACCTGTCTGGTGGTTCCGGGGCTGCTGCGGCAGCATGAAGCAGGTCAGGACACGCTGGCCCGTCTCCGGCAGCGTCTCGGACTGTAGCTGCACCTGAGGCTTGTTCTGGTTCTCTGACAGCCACAATGCACGCAACTGGGAGCAAAGGAGGAGGACGACTAAGTATACACATCACAGGATATTTTTTCCCCCTTGAGTATGCCGTCCAGGATGACCAAGGTTAGCGTCCCGCCCACCGCCACAAGCTGGGATTTTTCAGTCACCACCAAGTGACCTAAGACTACCCATATGCTGTCCTGAAGGCCACCTATCAACCAAGACTCTAGATTCTCTCTATAAAAAGAGGATGAAAGATGAGCTCCAGGAGACACCCTGAGTCAAGCAAGATGATGCCGCTATAAAACATTGCCTGCCCCACAACAGGCTGGGGCTGACCACCAAACCCCACAAGAAAGCCTACCAGTGCCATAGTTATGCAAAAAAAAAAAATAATAAATAAATAAAAAAAAATAATTAAGAATCAAGAGAATATGAAGAGTCCTCTGGCACTGAACTTCACCCTTTGAGCCCCTCAGCACACCCACCTTGAGCTTGGTGAGGGAGACAGGCAGGTACGGGATGAGGTTGTCGCACAGGTTGAGCACAGCCAGGCGGGGCAGGTGGCCGAGCTCTGCCGGCACACTGATCAGGCGGTTAGAGGCCGCCGTCAGCACCGTCAGGTTGGAGCACGACCCAAGCTCCGGCGGCAACTCTGGGTGGGGTGAGGTTAGGTAATGACTGTTCTTTCTACCATCAATTAGCATGTGAAATAATTAACATATACTTGTGCCAGAGTACATGGTAATGATCACATGAACTCAATGCCTAACTTATATGTAATGGAAGGCATGGCAACTCTGTACTTGGTTAGATAATTAGCCAAATGCTTTCTTCACATCAATGACCACATAAAATAACCTATATACTCACATCAGAGAACATTTTTTTTTCTTTTTTTGACATCAAAGGATACGGCTCAAAAAAAAAAAAAAAATAAATAAAAAAAAGCCCGACACTTGCCGCTCCCAAAATAATCCCACAAACAATACCTAACTTGCCTATAACTGAAGACATGCCACATAAAGGAGAGTAAATACAGAGACACCCACCAGTGAGGAGGTTGTCATCCAGGTGGAGTGTGTGAAGGTTCCTGAGGAGTCCCATAGAGGCGGGCAGTGTCTCCAGGTCATTCTGTGTCACCACCAGCTCCTGCAGCGCCGCCAGGCCCCCGATGGACTCCGGCAGGTGTGTGAGGGCGTTGTCATCAAGCTTCAGCACCTGCAGCTGCCGACACCCTCCAAGCTTCTCTGGCAACTCCTGGAAGGGAAAGGAGAGATGATATGAGGGGCCAAGGCAACAATGGTAGAGTTTAACCCATCCATTGTGATTGGCACGGATTTACTTTTCACTGCTAGCCTGATAACATATACTCCCAGGTCTTTCTCTGCCTCTGTGGTGGATAGTGGAGTGTTTCCCATGGAAGATGATATGAAAGGCCAAAGCAACAATGGTAGAGTTTGGAGCCTCACCAAAATGTACCTAGCATGTCCTGGAGGGGAAAGAAGAGATGATACGAGGGACAAAGCAACAATGGTATGAAAAAGAGGATCCTCGCTAACATGTAACTAACTAGATTCTGCCTAAAATAATTGTTACATCTGCTTCTATACAAAGGACATAAAGCAAGAGAAGTAGGACAGCACAGTATCTTTGAGTTATCTGAAGAACTAAGAAGTGGAGGTGAGAAAGAGAGAAAAAAAGCTGAAAAAAGGAAACTGCTACATCTGCTTCTTTACATGGAACAGAAAGCGAGGGAAGTAGGACAAAAGAAAAAGAATGGAAGAATATATGAGAAAGGGAAAACAAAAAAACAAATAACTACTACATCTTCTACACAGGGAACACAGAGATCGTCACAGTGTACCTTAAGATGACTGGAGGAGAACAAAAGAAAAAGAATGGAAGAATAAGAGAACAGAAGAAAAAACAGAAAACAAATGACTAAAACATCTACACAGGGAACAGAGAGAGAGAGCGACGCCGGAAGAATCGTCACACAGTACCTTAAGATGATTGGATGACAGGTGGAGGTCGGTGAGGGCGGTGCAGTTCTCTATCTCGGCAGCCACCCAATCAACCTTGTTCTTTGAGGCGTCCACGTGCTCCAGCTTCCTCAGGCGGCCCAGCAGCGGCGGTAGTGACTTGACCTTGTTGTTGTCAAACCAGAGCTCCGTCAAGTTGCCCAGGCTCCCAATCACCTCAGGCTGTGGGGGAAGGGAGAGAGGGAAACATGAAGAAGATGGTGGTGGTGATGATGGTGATGATGAACAACTGAGCGAAGAAAGTGAAAGAAGGAAGGAGAGAAGGAGGAGGAGGATAGAAAGGATAGGGGAAATGCAAGAAATAGAGAAGGGAGGAAGCCACCTACCAGTTCGGAGAAGTCATTTTGGCCAATGTCGAGGCGCTGGAGGTTGGTGAGGCGGATGATGGTCTTGGGGAGGGTGTTCAGCTGGTTCTCCCGGAGCTCAAGGATGCGGAGGCGAGACAGCCGGCCAAAGCTTGCCGGCAAATACTCCTGAAGGGGATGGAAGAAGGGTTAAGGGAGTAATGAGGTGTGTGAGGTGAGTAATAGTGTTTGTGAACTGTGCATTACAATAACAAGACCCTCCCTCTCTCTCTCCTACCCTTCATTGCCCCTTACAAATTAACTTTACCTTTGTCCATGATAGTAAATGAGAACTGTACAACACCCTCTGCAGACACTCTCTCCCTCCCTCTCGCCTTCCTTCCCTCTCTCTACAAACTTTACTTTCCATTACCCAGTAGATAATAATAAATGTGAACTGTACAATAGCCTTACCAAACCCTCCCTCCCTCCTTCCTCTCTCTCTCCCTCCACCCACCAGGAATGTGTCGTTGAGGTAGAGCTCTGTGAGGGTGGGCAGCTGCGTGAAGCCCTCGGGAAGGCGGCACAGCGGGTTGATGCTGGCGTCCACCACCGCCAGATGTCGGCAGCCCTTGATGTTGTCTGGGATGTCTGAGATGGCTGTGGAGGAGGTGGTAAGACAGTTAATATAAGGGGAGGAATGGTAAATGGTAGACTAAAAATAAGACATCACACGACTAAATAATATGACATAATATGACTATTCCAGATATGATAACAACCCTCGGTATTCTGGGTTAGGTTAAAGTAGGTTAGGTTAGGTTAGATGGCTGCCAAAAAGGAGGTAAGACAGGAGATAATATGAGAAAAGGAGTAAATGATTGGTAAAAGAAAATTGTATGAAAGAGAAAAGAAGAAAAAGAAGAGGAAGGATGTCAGCATGCATTACTCTGGAGACTCAGGAAAACCAACAACTAACAGCCCCCAAACCCCACCATTCTTGCTGAGGTCGATGTTGGTGAGGTTGATGAGCGAAGCGACGGCCGGCGGCAACGCTGTGAGCTCGTTGTCGCTGAGGCCCAGCACCCGCAGCCCGTGACAGTAGAACAGCTGGCGCGGCAACTCCCTCAGCTGGTAAAAAGGTAAAGATGAGGTATGTCACAAAAAAGGAAGAAACAATTAAGTGAGAAATAAGGCGATGGATGGATTGGTTGACTGTTAGATTGATTTGTTTTTCTATTTAGATACACACACACACACACACACACACACACACACACACCAGACTAAGTGAGGATGTAGTATCAGCGAAGAGTGTGCACAACTTTAAGGAAAAACTGGAGAAGTACAGATATGGAGACGGGACCACACGAGCATAAGCCCAGACCCTATAAAATTACAACTAGGTAAATACACACACACACACACACACACACACACACACACACACACACCTGGTTGGAGTCGAGATAGAGCTCTTCAAGGGTCCGCTCGCAAGCAAACACATCGGCAGGTACATCGGTGAGCGAGGCGTGGGTGTAGTCTAGGGTGGTGATGTCGTCGCTCTCCCCCCGCCCCCCGCACCCCAGGCAGGCCAGCAGGGACGGCATGGTGGTGGTGCGGCGATGGTGGTGGTGGAGTTTTTGTTTCCTTTGTTTTATTTATTTACAACATTTTGGGGCGGTGGTGTTTTGGTCTCCTTCCTTCCTTCTTTTCTTTCCTTCTTATTTACTTCACACGCTTGCTTCTTTTATTACTATTATTATTATTGTTGTTTTGAATCTCTCTAGCACAGCATCCTGGTCTCTTTCTCCTTCTCCTTCTCCTTTCTCACTTCCTTCTTCTTCTCTCCACCTTTGTGTGTCTCCCTCCTCTTCTCTCTGGCTGTCTCTCCCTCTCTCTCTCTCTCATTGGCACAGTACACCCTCACATCTGTACCGGAAGGGAAGAAAAAATGCAGTCAGTAGTAATTTACATGGTCTTATAATATACACTGGTTGCCTTAGAGATAAAAGAAACATGTATTGAAGGAAAAAAAGAAAATTGAAAGGTAGAAAAGAAGGAGAGAAGAGTTAAGTGGAGTGAAGGAAAGAAATAAAGAAGGAGAGGAGGAAATGAGTGTTACGGAACAGAGGATATGGAGGAGAGGAAAAGTGAACTGCAGAGAAATGGAGAGAAGATATGAAGAAAAAGACAAGAGAAGAGAACAGAGGAGAGAGATATGGAAAGGAGTAAAGCAAAGAAGGAGAGAAGTAGAGACAAAGAGGAGAGAGGAAAAATGGAGTGAAGAAAAGAGAGGAAAGGAGGAGAGAAGAGGAAGGAAGAGAGGAGGAACAATCTTACCACTGAGAAGGTTGGCTGGAGAGAACAAGCTACTCCTTCTCTCCATCCCTCCCTCCCCTCCTCTCTCCCTCTACCTTCCTATAATTCCTTCCTTCCTACCTCATACACCTCCTCCTCCTCCTCCTCCTCCCCTTCCTTCAATACCTTTACCCTTCTCATAATCCCTTCCTTCCTATCATGCTGACCTCCTCCTTCTCTCTCCCCTTGTTTCTCCTTTCCTCTCTCCTTCCTTTCTTCCTTTACCTATCCATCTTCCTTCTTTCTCTTCCCTTCTCTCTTTACCTAACTCAGCCTCCCTCTCCTACCCTTATCTCTTCCTCTTCCCCTTCCTTCTTTTAACTAATAACCATGTCCCTCCTTTCTCCTTCTCTTTTACCTAACTCAGCCTTCCTCTTCCAACCATATCTCCTCCTCCCTCAACCCTCATTCTCCTCCTCCTCCTCCTCCTCCTCCTTCCCTCCCAGCGACAAGCAAGGGGCCTCCATACTTGCTCTTATTGATATATTGACGGTTATTGATGCAAGAAATTCCTCTGATGTTATGGAGTCTGTAATGGGTGCTGTTGTTGTTGTTGTTGGTGGTGGTGGTGGTTGTGTGACTGTGTGAGGGAGAGAATGAGAGAAGGAAGGAGGAAAAAAGTGAGGGAGGAATGACAAACAGGAAGGAATATTAAGCCGGAACGCATGCAAGCACACACACACACACACACATGCACACACACACACATGCACACACACACACACACACACACACACACATGGTAGGGAGACATGTCTTGCAATGT
This sequence comes from Eriocheir sinensis, assembly GCF_024679095.1. Lineage (NCBI taxonomy): Eukaryota > Metazoa > Arthropoda > Malacostraca > Decapoda > Varunidae > Eriocheir > Eriocheir sinensis. Next base: position 70,692 of record NW_026111903.1, read on the forward strand.
AAATAGGAGGATTTTCACTAGTCATCATCATCTCTCTCTCTCTCTCTCTCTCTCTCTCTCTCTCTCTCTCTCTCTCTCTCTCTCTCTCTCTCTCTCTCTCTCTCTCTCTCTCTCTCTCTCTCTCACACTTTCTTGCTAGCCCCTATTCACTTAACTCAATGTACTCTCTCTCTCTCTCTCTCTCTCTCTCTCTCTCTCTCTCTCTCTCTCTCTCTCTCTCTCTCTCTCTGCAAGTCATCCACCACTACCATCACCACCACCACCCTTCAGTTCATCCACCAAACCTCCCCTTTCCACCCCCCACCCACCCCTTCAATACCCATGACCTCTCTCTCTCTCTCTCTCTCTCTCTCTCTCTCTCTCTCTCTCTCTCTCTCTCTCTCTCTCTCTCTCTCTCTGCTTGCTATTCACTTCCAGGTTTTCCTTCACTCAACTGATCAGCTTCCTCCTCCTCCCTTTTTTTCCTCTCTCCATCTCTCCTTACTCTCCCTGCGCACTTCCAGATTCTCCCTTCATCCCTTTTGCTTCCTCCCTCTTCCTTTTTTTTCATTCACTATCTCTTCTTACTGTATGCTAACCTCTCTCTCTCTCTCTCTCTCTCTCTCTCTCTCTCTCTCTCTCTCTCTCTCTCTCTCTCTCTCTCTTAACCTTTTTATATGCTATTCCTAACTCCATTATTTACCCCCATGCTCACACTTCTTCCCTTCATAACTCTCTCTAGTATGCTTATGAGCTGTCTCCCACTCACTGCTCTATCCCCTTCCTCCCTTTTCATGCTCCTATAATTAAATATAAATCAATAAGCATTTAAATAATATCTACAAGCCCATATAGAGATTCTAGTATTTCCTGAAGGAAAATATATCAAAATTAGTAATTGAACTGAGGGTAATATTGAGAGAGAGAGAGAGAGAGAGAGAGAGAGAGAGAGAGAGTTATAGCCTGTCAATCACACACAGCGTACCACCTTCCCTTATCAGCAAGTGAGACAGGAGTAAAGATTAAAAAAACACCTGGTAGATAAGAGCAATGGGAGATAAGAGCCATTCACCACAAGTCGCCAAATGCTAACACAATGGAGGCTGTGAGACTGAGAGATAAGATAACACACGCTATTTCTACCTATGATTGTTTAAGATTACAGATCAGACACTCCCTACTACGGGTGTTTGATTCACGATATTATCAAGGAATATAGGACACAATGTTTTTTAAGAAGTGGGTTTTCTATTGTGCCCTTGAGCTGCTCCCAATAATATAAAAGCAAATAAATAAAATAATGAAATGTATATAATTAAATAATAAAACACATTAACTAACGGGTAGCATATGTCAGGAGGCGCATTGCATAAAAAATGAAATAATAACACTAAATTAATAAATAGAGGCAGTAGTAAGATCAATAGAGCCAGCATCCCATTTGAAAGCCTTTGCCCCTTATAAACTTATTTAGAGCTTACAGAGCACTGAGCAATTTTATCACTTTGTTTCATATCTTACATAACTAAACCTATGCTGGACTGAACACAATATTCTTATAACAATGTAAAAGATATCTTACATGTAAAATGGTTCTGCTTGCCTACAAACCTTGGAGATTAATACATCTGCTCTTAGACCTAGCAAATTAAATATTACAAAATGAAAGACAATCATGTATCAGGGAAAGAATATAAACATGACAAAAAGTTTTCTACAGTGAAATTTGCACTCTTCGTATTGCGTACTCCTACTCTGAAATACAAGAACATAGAAACGTGCTTTTCACAGTCCAGTTAAAGGACGGAATGACCTATCTAAAAATAAAAATAAAAAATCATAAAAATATGGTCCAATAAAAATGTTTAGTGACTCAGTTCTTTTCACACCAACATACCCTATTTTGTTTTGTTTTTGTCGTTAGAGGTTAGGTTATGTAAAGTTCAGTTGGGGTAGTTAAAATATGCTCCCCCACCCAAAAAAACGATTTCCCACAGATCCCCAAAAATCGTTAGGGGAAGGGGATTAGGCCTTTTTCTTTATGTTTAAGTACTTGAGCTTTCATACTATGGTTGAGGGACATATATTTCGTCCCTTAACTATAATATGGAGGCGTAATATCGTATTTTGAAGGCGCGGAGTGACTCTCTACAATTACTGCCCTGGTTTTTTTTTGTGTGTGTTTTTTTCCCCAAGTGACTATATAGGTAATGTATGGTTGAGGCTGTAACATGATTCACAGTTCACAATTTGTTCCACTCTTAAATTGATCCACATAAGAAACTGACACACATCTATGGCACGGTAATTAAGTTCTTCCATACAACCTTGAACCTTATGACAATATAAGTAATGTATGACTGAGGCTGTAACATGATTCACACTTCATAATTTGTTCCACTCTTAAATTGATCCATACATGAAACTGACACACATCTATAGCACGATAATTAAGTCCTTCCACACAATCTTGAACCTCATGACAATATAAGTAATGTATGGATGAGGCTGTAACATGATTCACAGTTCACAATTTGTTCCACTCTTAAATTGATCCACACATGAAACTGACACACATCTAAGGCACGATAATTAAGTCCTTCCACACAATCTTGAACCTCATGACAATATAAGTAATGTATGGCTGAGGCTGTAACATGATTCACAGTTCACAATTTGTTCCACTCTTAAATTGATCCACATATGAAACTCACATATATCTAAGGCGCGGTTATGTCCTTCCACATAACCTTGAACCTTTTCCCTTGCTGATGGTGCACATGAACACACACACACACACACAAGTACACACACGCCCACAAACCCACGTACATAAACACACCGACACACACCAGCCTACCACACACATCTTCGTACCCCGGGGCCCCACACCTACCCACACACACGAATACCCACGCCGCCACACCTGCACACAGACGCACACACAAACCTACGTACATAGACACAAACCTACGTACATAAAAAAAGACACAAACACCTACACAAACACACAGTACCCAGGGGGCCACACCTACCCACACCCACACACATATGAGTACCCAGGGTGCCACAGCTGCCCACACCTGCACACCCTGACGCCCACACCTCCACACATGCGTACCCAAACCGTCACACACCTGCCACACACCTGTCACCGCCCCCCCGCCAACAGGTGTCTCAGAGGCCACAAGAAACGTCAACAAAGCCCGAGACGCCGAGGCAGCTATAGACGCCTTGAACTTCTTCCAACGTTGCCAGATTGTCGTACTCAGCTGATTTCCGACCCAAAAACTGCCTCCTCGACCCAAATAACTGCCTTCATATAGAGCTATCGTTAAAATGATTAATTATTGGTGTTTTCTGGATATAGCTATGGCTCAGAAACCGGTAACTACGAGGCTCTGAGTACGATACTCTGGCAACGGTGCAACAGCGGAGAAGGCTGCCAGCTGTGCGATAAAAGCTGGCGGTCAAATTTCGCTTAAGTTCACGGTCAAATCTCGCCCACTCACGGCCAAATCACGCCCACTCACGGACAAATCTCACTCACTCACGGCCAAATCTCGCCCTAACACACGGCCAAATATCGCCCACTCACGGTCAAATCTCGCTCTAACTCACGGCCAAATCTCAATCTATATAACTCACGGCTAAATCTCGCTCACTCACGGCCAAATCTCGCTCACTCACGGCCAAATCTCGTCATAACTCACAGCCAAGTCTCGCCCACTCACTGCCAAATCTCGCCCTAACACACGGACAAATCTCTCATGTCTGAACCATCTGCAGCATCCTTATCCCGCTATACCCAACATCCCTCCTCCTCCACTCATGTCTAACCCATCTGCAGCATATCTTTATCCCGCTATACCCAGCATCCCTCCTCCTCCACTTATGTCTAACCCATCTGCAGCATATCCTTATCCCGATATACCCAGCATCTCTCCTCCTCCACTCATGTCTAACCCATCTGCAGCATATCCTTATCCCGCTATACCCCGCATCTCTCCTCTGCTCATCTTTCGGGCAAATGCGAAGACGTTATGAGTAAACCTACATCGTAAAACAGCTTCAAAATAATGGCTTGTATAGGGTGCTATATGATAGAAAACAAAATTAACTAGCCACTGAAGTAATTAAAGTACGTCGATCGCCCTAATACACGAGTACGGGGAATAAAACAATAATGAAACAACCTTGATTATATATATACAGTCATTATAGACATTAGACTTGAATGAGACAGGCAGCGGACGGTCTCTCTCACGTCCAACCCGACTCTCGCCCATATACTTTAATAATGTTATGAATAAATTTGTAAGGAGTATGTTATGCAGATAATTAAATAACGTTTGCAAAATAAAGAACGGAAAAGAGTGTGTGGGTGCGACTGTTTGGGAGCTGAAAACCAAGAAATATGATGCTCTGAGTACGATAATCGGACAACGCCGAGTTACAACGGCCGACGAGGGAGATGAAGACAGGAGAGCATCGCCAACCTGACATTCTCGCGTCTATAGTTGGTCTTGAAAGGATGTGATTCTCTTTTTTAGGACCTTGACATTCTTTAGCGTGTCGATACTCCACCAGGCTTTCCTCGCGCCTTGACTAGAGAAAATGGCATTGTTATTGTTATGATGGGAATTTCTCTTTTTTTTTTTGTACTGGTTATGACAAGGACTTGATGGTGGTGAACGCTCTCTCTCTCTCTCTCTCTCTCTCTCTCTCTCTCTCTCTCTCTCTCTCTCTCTCTCTCTCTCTCTTCAAAATACTCAATGGTTTTACGAATGCGGACAAACCCTTTTTTTTTTTCGATGGCACGTTCCGAACAAGAAATAATGCCACAAACTTTTTTTTTTTCGTTGGGGATATACCCCAAGGGAGGAAGGCGGTAAACAAACCAAACTCAGCTGTCAAAATACCATCTTTGGACCTCAGCAAAGTGGAGACCGTTGTCATTGATTTGTCAGATTTAGAAGACGGTTAAATGACTACAAGATTGACTCTCTCTATATATATATATCTCTCTCAGACTCTTAGCAAGCATGACCGAGTGAGGATGGCTTGACGGGGAGACTTCACTGGCCTTGCAAGGAGACTCACTACAACACGGGGAAGGGAGTTATAAGAGGTAAAGAAACATGTGAATATATTTAGACTACAAGACTGTCCCTATACATCTGTCACACTTTTAGCAAGCAGGGCAGAGTGGTGATGGCCAGCTGGCAGGGAGGGAGAGGCACTGGCCAAGGAGACTCACTTCAACACGGGGAAGCGAGTTAGAGGTAAATGAAAAGATGTGAAAATATAGCTGTTTAACCAGACACCATAATATTACTACACTTTGAGGCAAGCATACAGGTAAACTAGGCATGTTCTCGGCCTCTCACTGGCCAAAGATACTCGCTAAAACGGGGAAGCGAGTAAGAGGTTGATAAAAAGATGGAAAAAAATGTTAGGTTAGCAGAGCGTAGTTTCGATCTACGGACCTCTGGGTTATGGGCCCAGCACGCTTCCACTGCGCCACTCTGCTCCATTGTTGGTCAAAGATACTCGCTAAAACAGGGGGGAGCGAGTAAGAGGTAAATAAAAATATGGAAAAAATTCGAGGTTAGCAGAGCGTAGTTTCGATCTACGGACCTCTGGGTTATGGGCCCAGCACGCTTCCACTGCGCCACTCTGCTCCGTCAATGCTTAAACATACTCGCTAAAACACCAGAAAGCGAGTAAGAGGTAAATAAAAACATGGAAAAAATTCGAGGTTAGCAGAGCGTAGTTTCGATCTACGGACCTCTGGGTTATGGGCCCAGCACGCTTCCACTGCGCCACTCTGCTCCTTCCTAAACAGCTGACTTTTAGATATAATGACCATGTATTATGCTGCATTTCTATCTTTCTGTCCTGGTTTTATTATGCTCAACCCTGTCAAAGTACTATGACTGCTTGTATTATGATTACCTGTACTTTTTTTTTACCTACTGTTTTCATATTTTAGGTTGTTTTCACACACACACACACACACACACACACACACACACACACACACACACACACCAAAACAAACACACACACCCATGTAGACAGACCCATGAACAGACACGCATACAGACAGACAGGACAAATAAATAATAAAACAATAAAGAAAACAAAATTACGAAGAAAATGACGGATTGAAAAAGGGACCAGTCAGGGATAATATTCGTAAAATATCTCGTCTCTCAAACTTACATATTTGACACTTTTTGTAGGAGTTTGGGGCATTTCCAGGGGTAGTTTATTGACCGTGGTGATAGTTCGACCCTTCTTCTGTACTATGAACCTAAGAAAACACACAAAAGAACCCGATTGATCTTCTTTTTGGCCTTTGGAAATAGCTGATGTGAGCGGCGGAAGAGTGAGCATACCAACCAACCCAGCCGGACGGACGGACAGACGGACGAGGCAGGCGGGCGGGAGGGCAGACCCAGGTATTCACTTCCACCACTCATGTCAACTATTTCCAAAGGCCGAAAAAGTGATTAATCGTCTTTTCATGACTGATTTTTCACGTTCACGGCACAGATGAAGAGCCCAACTAACACCAGGGTCATAATAGTACCTCTGGAAATGGCCAAAACTCCTACGAAAACCTTATCAAATGTGAGTCTATAAGCGGTGAAGTACTTTATATGGTCCCAGGGCCAGGCAAGCACTCTGACAGATGCGGTGAAGGGTTAAAACCAGAGTATAGTGAACAGGGTCTCATAAAGTGGCAGGTGGGCGTGACACCTGCCTCCGGGGGATCTAGGGCAACCCCCCCTTCCCCTTCCACCCCCCTCTTACCCACCCTTACCCTCCCTACCACCCATCTCCTCCGACTCCACCTTCTCCACCTCTCCCTACTCTCCCTCCATCCCCTCCTCTACTCCCTCCCTTACACCCACATCCACCTCTCCCTATTCTCCCTCCTCCCCACTCCTACTCCTACTCCTCCTCCACTTCTCCTCCACCTCTCCCTACTCTCCTCCACCTTTCCATACTCTCCCTCCTCCTCCTCTCCTCCACCTTCCGCTCACCTATTCCTCCATCTTCGAAGGTCTCTCTCTCTCTCTCTCTCTCTCTCTCTCTCTCTCTCTCTCTCTCTTTCCTCCCATTTCTCGTCTTTTTTCCATTCTCTTTTTTTCCCTCTCCCTGTTATCACCTATCTTTATCTCTCCCTCTCTCTATTTCTACTTTCTCATCTTTTACCCTACTTTCTCATCCTTCTTGTATTCACTCTTCCCTCCTTCCTTCCTTCCTTCTTTTCCTCCCGTTCTTCGCTTTTCACTTCCTTTATCATTTCTTCCATTTTCCGTTTTAAGAATTTTAGTACTTTTACTTTTTTCAATGTTAAGTTTATCCTCTGAGAAAACAAGGGAAGGAAAAGCAGAAAAAAACAAGAATGGGAAAAACGACAAAGGAAGTATAATATCACTGACGTGTGTGTGTGTGTGTGTGTGTGTGTGTGTGTGCGCGTGTTAGAGAGGAATGCGTAGGTAAGCGGGAGACGCGATAACAACACACACACACAAGGCTTCCTCCAACCTCCCTCGGTCCCTTCCCACGCCTCCACTCCCTCTCCCTCTTCCTCCCTCCCTTTCACCCTCCGATCTTCCAGAAAGAGAGAGGGAGGGACGGAGGGAGGACGGGAGGGAGGAAGGGAGCAAGGAACGGAGCGAGGAGGGAGGTGGAGAGAGGAAGGAGGGCGTGAGGCGCGGAGTCGGGCCCTGAGGAACACCCCGCCTCATGTTATGCTATTGGTCGCGCGCTCCCTCTTGGCTTTAGTTCGAAGCTAAACGGGCGAACGCTCTGGCACGTTGTCGGCACGTGCCAAGAGAGAAAGAGAGAGAGAAGGAAGAAGGAGGTGAGGAGGAGGGAGAGAGGGAGAGAGAGGAGGAGGAGTAGCGAGGGCCCAAGATATAATGACATTGCGTGCACCCCCTATAGCCCGCCTCTCTCGCCTCGCTCTCTTGCTGTGTATGTGCGTAAGGACGGGAGATAAGGCGTGAAATAACAGATTATAACGACCTCACAAAGCTTGCCTCTCATCTCTCCCTCCCTCCCTCCCTCCCTCCCTCTAACCCCCTCACTCACCCCTCCTTCCCTCCCTCTACATACCGGTCTTGCACCTGGCTCTCTCTCCCCCTTCCTTTCCTCCCTCCCGTCCTCCTTCTTTAGACTTCTACCTCACCCTTGTCTCTCCCTCCCTACCGTATCGTAACCTCCACTCCTCTCCCACCCATCTCATAGCTCTCCCCCCGTCATCAACACCCGCACCACCTCGCATCTCCCCTCCGTCAGCCCTCCCTCGGCCTGCTATCCTCCCTTCCACTCAAGTCCCCAGCCACCCTTCCCCTCAAGCCCGTCTCGACGCTCGCCTAAACTCCGCTCCAGCCCAACACAACGCAGCGGGCTTATGCGTCACTATCGCCAGGCTCAGTCACAGGCTACCACTCTCGTCGTCCTAGAATCCTGTTCCTCTAGTTTTAGTCCCCCTCTGCGTGGCACTAGAAGCCAGCTCACACTTAGCGCCGCCGCCTTCTCGTAGTCAGAGGCCTCGGCCACCTTGGGACAGGCCAGCCGTCGCCGCCAAGCCTCGCAAACGGCTCAAAACACGGCCTATTTGAGCAAGCATCCCTGCATATTAAGTATGGCAACTGCATTGGCGATTGCCGCGTGGAATCGGACCGCACTGCAACAGGTTGATACACTTTGCGTCGACTTTCAAGCTCCGGGCAAAAATGATTAAGATTGAAATGTTTGCCAGTGTCCAGGCCGCTCCCAGAGGCACTGTCTCGGCCTCCTCCTCCTCCTTCCTCCTTCCCTCTCCCTCTCCTCCCTGCTGCCTGTCTCCTCCTTGCTCAGCGCGCCGAGCCTGTTGTGTGTGTGTGTGTGTGTGTGTAAACAACTTCCATTTGCATCTATCATGATATGTATAATGATGATAAAATGTATCTCACAATTACCATAGTTTCAGTAATATACAAATAATAAGTAATACATAAATATTTCTTTCTCACACGCAGACGTCAGACATACAGACATGCACATACACAATTTAAATTTACATAGACAGACCTTCACGTACTAATTAAATGAAAGGTATATTATGCACAGGTATTGTGGCCAGGTAGCAAGCAGTTGATCAGGTGAGAAACTGATGAAAGGTATGTCAAGAAATGTAGAATTAAACCAATGAAGATAAAATAAAGACAAGGGCGTTATGCTATCTTTCCTTCCCTTAAACGTGGAAAAACAGTATACACGAGGTGAAAAAGTAGCAAATAAATGACATCTGAATGGCTGAGAAAACTAAGCATAAGATAAATTAGAATCAGGACTCCTTTAAATACAGAAGACAGCTGTTATTTGTATTTGGTAACCATAATAAGAGAAAAATGTCAATAATGATAATAAGAATCTCATCAATTTTAAACTGTCACTCTGTAGGGAAGTTAGATATTACTAGATATTATTCAACGTCGTTAGCGAGTATGAAATGAGGTCTAATATTAAGTAATGGTCTTCTATCGTTACTTTTTTTTAGCATAGTCACCATTTATGTTCCTAACATCACATATTTCTCTTACTAAGCGTGCTATGCAAGTCTCCATTACATTCTACAAAGCTAAACAATATGTCGTTAAAATAAAATGCGGTCTTCTGTAGCCTTGATATTAGAAGAGTTTGCCATTCAAATATAAAGAGAACTGTACTTTTCCTGTTAGTTTGAAGGGTAGCTTATCTATACAGAACCTTGCTTGTTATATTGATGGATTGCTTATCTATATTGAACGCAGCCTCATCTCGCTGCTATCTCGTCAATCTAAGCGCGTTTAATGGACGTAAGAGATAACCTGAGTACCTTCTCCTCCTCCCTCCTCCCTCCTGCTTTTCCTCCCCCTCCCGCTGCTTTTCCTTCTCCTCTTCCTCCTGCTTTTCCTCCTACTGTTTTGCCCCTCTCCTGGTTTTCCTCCTCCTCCTCCTCCTCCTCCTTTTCCTCCTCCTCCCTCCTCCTCTTCTTTCATTTTTTCTCTTCCTGCTACGCCTACTACCATATTACGAGTACTAACTGCTACTTCTTTTCTTCCTCCTCCTCCTTCTCCTCCTCCTCCTCCTCCTCCTCCTCTTTCGTCTCAAACAATATCAACAACAAAAACTCCTCCTCCTCCTCCTCCTCCTCCTCCTCCTCCTACTACTACTACTACTACTACTACTATTACGACAACCAGATTCAAAAGGACGATAATAAAAAAATATGTTCAGTCAATGCTTTTTATACAATACTTTTTAACTTTTTTTTCTACTCTTGTGTCCGCGTGCTCGTAACCTTTCGGGCGTCCTTGGCGAGGCATCAAGGCCGCTGCTGCCACACACGAGGTATAAGTGACGGAGAAACACTGCTAACCTATACCACTGTGACCGATACCACCTACCACCTAACTTATATACACGCTTCTCCTATACCACTGTGACCGATACCACCTACCACCTAACTTATATACACGCTTCTCCTATACCACTGTGACCTATACCACCAACCACCTAACTTGTATACACGCTTCTCCTATACCACTGTGACCTATACCACCAACCACCTACCTTATATACACGCTTCTCCTATACCACTGTGACCTACACCACCTACCACCTAACTTATATACACGCTTCTCCTATACCACTGTGATCTATACCACCTACCACCTAACCGTAATATACAAGCTTCTCCCTAACCAGTCCTATTGCACCTGTTATTTTTTGTCTGTTTTATTAATAGTTAGCTCATTTGTTCGTTTGTTTGTGGTATAGGAGGCAGCTTAAAGGAGAGTAAAAAAAACAAGAAAGAAAAGAAGTTAGTTTGTTTGTTTGTTTATAGCATAGGAGGCAAGTTAATTAAAGGCAAGTAAAATAAAAATAAATAAAATGAAAGGAAGATAAAAAGGCTAGCTATCTCTATTTCTTTTTCCTTTCCTTTCTTTCTTTTTCTTTCTGTCTTTCTTCTTTCTTCATATCTTTATCTCACTTTCTAATCTCTTCTACTGCATATGTACTTCTACTTAACAGCCCATCTACTTTATTTATTTCTTATTTCTTCCTTTTTCTTTCTCTCTCTCTTTCTGTTTGTCTTTCTCACGTATTCATTAGTTATTTCTCTCTCTCTCTCTCTCTCTCTCTCTCTCTCTCTCTCTCTCTCTCTCTCTCTCTCTCTCTCTCTCTCTCTCTCTCTCAATGAAGCTTGCCTCGAGACCTTTTTCTGAGACTTGGGGTGGAGGGGTGAAAAGGAGGAGGAGGAGGAGGAGGAGGTGTGATTGGTTTACCTGTTTCATTTGGTGGACTAGTTACCTGTGAGCCGTGATAAGGGGTGTGTGTGTGTGTGTGTGTGTGTGTATCATAAGTGACATAGTTAACTTATTATTATTTTCTGTGCGTGACTCTGTGAAGATATGAGAGGATAATAACTGCAACACACACACACACACACACACACACACACACACACACACACACACACACACACACACACACCGGAAAATGGAATGCGTGATAATGTAAATATCACACACACGTCATTGATAAGATACGGGCAGGCGTTACACACACACACACACACACACACACACACACACACAGGAGAGAGAGCAGTCTAGCGCCCACCTCCCTCCTCTACACACATACACACACATCCTGGTCATAATATTTCGCTTCTCCTCCTCCATTCCCTTCCTTTACTTTTTCCCTTACTCTCCTTCCCTCGGTTATCCATTTCTTCCCCATTTCTTCATTTACATACAATAACTTTCTTGGTGAGTGTTTTTTTTGTGTGTTGTTTTGATTTTGAAAGCCACTCTTCCGCATCACAAGGCATAGTTTACACCTGGATGGAAGCTAAGGTAAGGTGATTTAAAGACATATATTTGTTAATGTTTTTTCGCCAAGATGGATGGAAGAGAAGAGATGGAGAGGGAAGGAAAGTGAAGGGAAAGAAAAGGTAAGAGGGGGAAGAGAATAGGTTATAAGGGATAGTGAGGGGAAGATGAGGATGGTATGAAGGGGAATAGTAAGGGGGGATGGAAGGAAGAGAAGGAGGAAAGGAAAACGGAGAGAAAATGGAGGGAAAAACAGGTAAGAAGGGGAGAGAATATATATTGGAGGGGAGAAGGGGGGGAGGGAAGGCTACTACTACTACTACTACTACAAGATGATGGTGGTAAATATACTAAACCAAGGTAGTCAATGCGCATATATCAGAGTAGCAGTAGTAGTAGTAGTAGTAGTAGTAGTAGTAGTAGTAGTAGTAGTAGTAGTGTTGGTTGTTGGTTACACGGGTTATCTGCTGAGAACACCTGCTTGGCTGACTAATGAACAGGTGTGTGTGTGTGTGTGTGTGTGTGTGTGTGTGTGTGTGTGTAGAGGTGATGCAAGTTTTTGTGTATCTTATCATAATACTGTGAAATTCTCTTCATATCTTCGGCGATCAGCATTTTCTACTTATACGGATATTGCACTGACTCTCTCTCTCTCTCTCTCTCTCTCTCTCTCTCTCTCTCTCTCTCTCTCTCTCTCTCTCTCTCTCTCTCATGTTGTCTATCATACCATTTATTTACATGCTATTTTTTAATCTATTTCGTGTTTTCAGAAGGTGGAATGACAGAAAATAAGTAAAGAAAAGAATAACAACGAAGAATTAGAAAACGAAAGAGTAAAGAAAAAGGAATAGAGAGAAGAAGAAAAAAGGAGGAAGAAGAAAGGAAGAAGACAAGAAAAACAAAAAAGATAAGGATAAGAGGGAAGAAGAAATAACCATAAGAGAAGGAGTAAGGAAGAAAGAATAAACAAGAGGGAAAAAAGAAGGAAGAAGAAGAAAAGGAAGAAGAGGAGGTCAAAGATGGGTAACAAGAACACAAGCTTCACGGAGGAGGAGCTGGAGGACTATGAGGACCTGACCTACCTCACACGGAAGGAGATTCTGCTGTAAGGAGGAGGAGGAGGAGGAGGAAGAAGAAGAGGAGTTCTGATAGATGAAAATGTGAACAATCTTTGATATATATTCTCTCACACACTGCAAATTTTTCTTCTTATCATTTTTCTTTCTTTTTTTCTCTTCTGTATTTAGTATTTTGTATTTCCCCTTCATTCCCTTCCCTTTTCCTCGCCTTTCCTTCCTTTTTCCCTGCCGTACGTCCCATCATCCTCTTCTTTCCCTTCACTCTTCCTCATGTTCCTTTTCCTTTCTTTATTTTCGCTAACTCTGTCATTCTTTTTTCCTCATCGTATTCGCTTTTCCTTTACTTCTCTTTCCTTTCCCTTACGTATTTCCTTCCTTCTCCCCTTCTTGGCTCTCCTCACTCCCCTTCATTCCCTTTCTTTCCTCTCATCTCCCTTCCCTTGTGCCTCCCCTCACCCCCTTCCCTTCCCTTCCTCATCTTTGCTATCCCTTCCTTCCTTTCCCTTATCTTCACGTCTCTCCTTCCTTTTCCTATCATTCTTCTTCACGTTCCCTTCCTTTCATCATTTTTACTTTCCCTTCCTTCATTTTCCTTTCCCTCACGCCTTCCTTACTTATTCACCTCATTACTTCCCCTTCAATCCCTTCCCTTTTCCTCAAGTCTTGCCTTCTTTTCTTTCCCCCTTTCCTCCCCTCCGTGCCTTCCCTCACGACCCTTCCTTCCCCTTCAGAGCCTGGGACAAGTGGCGGGGGCTGGTGGGAGGCAGCGGGGTCGTGGACAGAGTGACCCGCTATCCCGAGGCGAGGGTTCAGAAGCTGCCGGAGTTACAGGTAAGTGTGTCAACCTGCTTGTTTTATTTTAGTAAGTTAGTTTAGTTAGCTGTATCACCTCCCTCCTTTTCCCTCATGTTTTTCCTTCCCCTTTCCTCCCTGCGCCTCCCATCATCCCTCCCTTAATTCCCTTCCCTTCATTCTATCTCTTGGTTCGTTTTCCTCACCAGCTTTATTTCTCTTATTCTCTTTCCTTCCTCGTATTTGCTTTTCTCCCTCTACTCCCTGCCTTTTTCCTCTCGCCTTTCTTTCCTGTTTCTCTCATTGCTTTCCTTCTATTCTCTTTCCCTTTCCTTACCCCTTTCCTTCCCTTTACCATTTAGTTTCCTGTTTTCCCTTCCCTTCCCTTTCCTTAACACCCTGGCCAAATCGTTATATAAATGATAAACAGCAGTGGACCCAATACCGACCCCTGCATGACCCCACCCGTAACACAGCCCCAGTCAGACTTTTTACCATTGATTTGTACTTTTCGACACGTCCTGATCCACTTCAAGACTTTCCTATCTACACCGTATGCCTTTTCCCCTCCTGACTTCCTCTGCTTCCTCCTCACACCACCTCACCTCACTCCTCCTCCTCCTCCTGCAGCACAACCCTTTCCGCGAGCGTATCACCCGGGTCTTCTCCTCCCTGAAGGACTCTCACCTAAGCTTCGAGGACTTCCTGGACCTGCTCTCCGTCATGAGCAGCAAGGCGCCCCTGCAGCTCAAGGCTCATTACGCCTTCCACATCTTCGGTGAGGAGGGGGGAAGGGAAGAGAGGGAGAGAGAGAGAGAGAGAGAGAGAGAGAGAGAGAGAGAGAGAGAGAGAGAGAGAGAGAGAGAGAGAGAGAGAGAGAGAGAGAGAGAGATAACGGTTAAATTTTTTTTCTCTATCATACCTGTTTACCTTCAGTACTAACCTTCACAAAACACTTATACATGCAAAAATAATAACTAAACATAAAATTATAGGTAAATAAATGACACATACCTTAGTTTCCCATAATAAGTAACAGGCGTACCTTCGTTTTCTATGGCGGCTTGATGACGCGAAGCTGTTTCTTTCATGGCAGACTATAACGAAGACCAGATCCTTGACAGCGAGGACCTGGACGTGGTTGTGGAGCGGTTGACGGGGGAACAAGGACTGCTGCCGGAGGAGAAGAAGAAGCTGGTGGAGAGGGTGAGTAGAGAGGGGAAAGAGAGGGAGGGAAAAAGATGCGGAAAGGGTGAGTGAGGGTGATTGGAGGAGGAGGGTAAAGTTTTGAAAAGATGGTGGTGAGGTTAAGAATGGAGATGATGCAGGAGAGGAAGGGAGGAAAACGTGGTGAAGAGGGTTAGTAGAGGGGAAGGGAGGAGGTGATGAAGGGGTTGAGTAGAGAAGAAGGGAGAAGAATAAGCGGTTGGAGAGAGGGAATAGGGTTAGGAGGAAGGGAGATGAAGATGCTGGTAGAGGGGGTGAAGGGAAAAAGAAGGAAGGGAGAAGTCGGTGGTGGAGAGGGTGAGTAGGGAAGGGAAGGAGGGAGGAGAAGATGGTGAGGGGAGGAGGAAAAAAAAGTCATGATATTCCGGGAAAGAAAAAACGTTATGATATCCAAATTCAAGAAGGGAAGAAAGAAAATGCGGTGAGAAGGAGAGAAGGGAACACGTTATGATATACAAGTTCACCATCATTACCATTATCTCCAGGCATTACAAATTCCTCTCCCTTCAACGTTCTCCACCTCAATGTCCGTCTATACTCCATCCTGCTCCGACATAAGCTCTAATTTCATCTCTCCATCTAGTTCTCAGTCTGGCACGATTTCAACGGTTACCAGGTTGCCACTCTGTTACTTTGGCTACTCATGTGTTATCAGCTCTATGCAGATGATGAAATGATGAGTATGATGATGAATATGAGGTTAGCATGAGATGGATATGACATGTTACTGTGCGTGTAGAGAAGGATGAAGATATAAGAGGCAGAGATGTTTGACGAGCGGGTTACAAATGGAAGCTGTGAGAAACATGATAGCAATAGAGGAAAGAATATAAAGAAAAGGTGTTGGGGACGAAGCGAGAGGAGGAAATAAGGAAAACGTAATGCAATGGAAGTTAGAAATTTATGAGGAATAGGAATAAAAAAGAGGTGATTGGGTGGTTGTTTGAGGAAGAGGAAAAGAAGTCATGAGGTGGATGTGGTTTGAACAAATGGAAGAGGAGGTTGAGTGGTTATTCTCTCTCTCTCTCTCTCTCTCTCTCTCTCTCTCTCTCTCTCTCTCTCTCTCTCTCTCCATCACTGACTTTCACTCTCATTTCCTCCCTTCACCCTAATTTTCTCTTTCTTTCCGTTATTTTCAATCATATACACCTGTCTGTCTGTCTGCCTGTCTGTCTGCCTGTCTGTCTGTCTGCCTCAATGCTCTTCTCCCTCCTTTCCTCTCCCTTCTTCTCCTCTTCCAGTCACACTCCCTCCCTCTCTACACGTATGTATCGTCTGTCTGCCTGTCTGTCTGTCTGCCTCAATGCTCTTCTCTTCTCCTTTCCTCTCCCTTCTTCTCCTTCTCTTCCTCTCACACTCCCTCCCTCTCTATAAGTATGTATCGTGTGTGAATGTAACTCCGATTAATATTATTGAGCTGATGTATTTGTGTATTTGATGTATTTTACTGTGAGGAAATTTGGAAGAACATGCAGTGAAAATGTGGTGAAGATGACACAAGCACGTTCATCCTTTTGAGATTATACATGCATATTTATACAAGAGATGATGGCGCCACTATAAACACTTGCCTGCACCATGACGGGCTGGGGCCAACTACCATCCAGGCCCCTCAAGCAAGCCTACTGGCGCTATAGGCGTACACACACAAAAAAAAAAAAAATAAATAAATAAATAAATGAATAAAATGCCTCACTTGCACACTATATCCCTCTCTCATTCACTCATTCATTTCATTCCCTCCCCCTCTAGTATAGCTCTAACCCTCCCTCACTCCCTCCCTCTCACACTCCCTCCCTCTCAACCTCTCTCCAAGCCTTCCTCCCTCTCATTCCATCTTTCAATTTTCCCTCCTTTTAGCTCTAACAATACCTCTCATTTCTCCATTATTTTTTACTCCTTCTATCTTTATCCTTTCCTTCCTCAAATTTTCCCCCCTTCCTCTCTCTCCCTCTCCTTCTCTCCCTCTCCCTCTCACATCTCCCTCCCTCCCACAGCTCCTGGAGGACACGGATCTGGACGGCGGCGGCATCTCGGAGGAGGAGTTCAAACACCTGCTGACCAAGTGCCCGGACTTCATCCACTCCTTCAGGTTCTCCGTGTGAGGAGGAGGAGGAGGAGGAGGAGGAGGAAGTGTTGGTGATAAAGGGAATTAAGGAAGAGAAGAAAGAGGAGAAGGTAGTGATAAAAGTGATACAAGAAGATGATAAGATAAGTAATATGAGAAGGAAGAGAACGAGGAGGAGGAGGAGGAGAAGGAGGAGGAGGAGAAGGAGGAGGGAGTGATATTGGTGATATAAAACGATTAGAAGAGGAAGAACAGGAGGAGGAGGAGGAGGAGGAGGAGGAGGAAGATGACAAGAAAGAGAAGGAGGAGGAAGAGGAAAAGGGTAATGGTGGTGTTATGTAGTGAAATAGAAATAATTCAAGAAAGGAGGAGGAGGAGGAGGAGGAGGAAAACTGGAGGATGACTATTTGATAAGGAGAGGAAAAAGGAAGAAAAAACGACAAGGAAGAAGAGGAAGAAAAAGGAAGAAAAGGAAAAGACACATATGATAGACAAATGAAAAAAAGGAGGAGACAGACAGACAGACAAGACACGGGTGGAATACAGAGGAGGAGGAGGAGGAGGAGGAGGAGGAGGAGGAGGAAAAGGAAGACGAGAGAGAGGAGGAAGAAGAAAAGGAGATGGAAAATGTAATGATCACAAAAGTATCACTAAAATTAGAGCAAAAAACGAAAAAAAACGAAGATAAAAAAATTGATAGAGGAAAATAATTTACCTCAATATAAAGACAGAGAGAGAAAGAGAGCGAGAGAAAGAAAGGGAGAGAAAAAAGTCCGCAGTAAAATAAGACAGAACAAGGAGGAAGAGGAAGAGGAGGAAAAAAAGCAGACAAGTATGGAGGAAGAGCAAGAAATATGGAGGAAAAAAAGTGGAGGAGGAAGAGGATATCGGAGAGACAGACATGGAGAGAAAAGGAGAAAGAGAAATTGATAGACAGAAGTAGTAGTAGTAGTAGTAGTAGTAGTAGTAGCAGAAGCAGCAGTAGTAGAAGTAGTAGTAGTAGTAGTAGTAGTAGTAGTAGTAGTAGTAGTAGTAGTAGTAGTAGAGTAAGAGAATTGAAAAAAAGGACGGAAAATAATACGAAACAGAAGAAAAGAAGAGAGGAGGAAGAAGAAGAAGAAAAGGAAGAGGAAAAAAAAAGAAGAAAAGGAGGTAAAAATAAAAATAAAAGGAGATGGAAAAAGAAGAAAATGTGTGAAAGAAGAAAAAAAAAGGTGGAGAAGAAAGAAAAAGACAAGAAAAAGAAGAAAAGGCGAAGAAGAGGAAGAAGAGGAGGAAGACAACACGTTTTAAACAAGATGACAGACGGAGAGCGAGAGAAAAGGAAATGAGGGGAAGAAGAACAAGAACAAGAACAAGAAGGAGGAGGAGGAAGGAAGGGAGACGAGAAAAAGAAGAACAGAAACCGCAAAAAACGAAGAAGAGGAGGAAGAGGAGGAGGAGAAAAGGGGAGATGAGAGAGAAATAATATTGTCAGATCATGTCATCCCATTACCTTTCTAGAAGCTACAAGGAGAGAGAGAATGAGAGAGAAAAAAAGCGAGAGTGAGAGAAGGAAAACGGAGCGACCTTGGTGCCTTGCGGGGATGACTGACGTAAAAAAAGGCAAAGTGAAAAACCAATAAAAGTTTAGTGGAGATGATGAAAGGGCTTGACGGCGTGGTGGTGATACGGTCTGGTGGTGCTTGTGTGTGTGTGTGTGTGTGTGTGTGTGTGTGAAGGAGCATAAAGGAGAAGAAGGAGAAGGAAGAAGAGAAGGAGGAGAGAGAAGTAAACGGTAATAGAGGAGGAGGAAAACGAGGAAGAAAAGGAAGAAGAGAGAAAAAGAGGAGGAAGAGTGTGTGTGTGTGTGTGTGTGTGTGTGTGTGTGTGTGTGTGTGCAATACTAACACATCCCATGGCAGCTTCCTAATTACGCTAAACCTCAAAATCACAACATAATTAACTTACATATATATTTAAATTAATACCTATCATTATTACACATATTAATACCTTCATTGCTATCCATATATGTGACAATTATAACTATACTATGATCTGTTATTACGAGTTTATAGGATTATATATATGGTCTATTTTCGTATCTTAAATATATCAAATAATTATACAAATGTGATTATAATATATGTTAAGAGTTGGAATTGATGATGTTAATAAATTGTAAAAGAAATTGGTTATGTTGTTAAGTAAGAGTCTATGAAGAGAGAGAGAGAGAGAGAGAGAGAGAATGAGAGCACTGAGGCCACGCGCTGCTTAATTCTTCTCTTCTCTCTCTCTCTCTCTCTCTCTCTCTCTCTCTGAATCTACCTATCTGTCAATCAATCTATCTATCTATTTATCTATCTATATCTATCTATATCTATCTATCTGTCTATCTGTCTATCTGTCTGTCTATCTATCTATCTATCTGTCTATCTTGTTCTTTCCTCCCGTTTCCTCTTCCTGTCAAAATTCTTCCAATCATCTTTTTTTTCTCTCTCCATCTCCTCTTTTTGCTCCTTTTTCTCTTCCTCCCTTTTCCTCCTCCTCCTCTTTCCTCCCTAATTTTCCTCCATCCTCCTTTGTGTCCTTCCTTCTTCCTAATGTATTGAGAGAGAGAGAGAGAGAGAGAGAGAGAGAGAGAGAGAGAGAGAGAGAGAGAGAGAGAGAGAGAGTTATATAAGATTATTTCCCGATCACCTTCCCTGAAATATATACCATATGGCGAACGTGGCGTATGTGATTCTCTCTCTCTCTCTCTCTCTCTCTCTCTCTCATAAAGGGAGGAGAGGAGAAAACCCTGAAAAAGGAGAGCTGGAAGGAGTTGAGAGAGAGAGAGAGAGAGAGAGAGAGAGAGAGAGAGAGAGAGAGAGAGGAGGGGGGGAGGGAAAGCGGTATGGAAGGTGAATGGAATGGGAAAGAAAAGGGGAAGGGGAGTTGGGAGCAAAACGAGAGGGAAGATGAGGTGAAGTGAAAGGGGTGGAAGAGAAAGAGGAAGGGGAGCAAAGGGTGCAGGGTGAAGGGGAGATGCAGGAGGAAAGGGGGAGTAGGAGGGAATGCAAGGGGGTAAGATATAAGAGTGGGCCTGAGAAGAAAGGGGAGAGGGTGAAGATGAGGGACGGGGATAAAGGGGAAGGGGAAACAGAGGGGAGGAGAGGAAGAATGGGTCTGGATAGGGAAAAAGGGAGGGAGCGGGGAGTAGAAGCAGGGATGAAGTAGTCGTATTCTGTATTCGTATCCGAATACATTCGAATACCGTATTTGGGTGTATTCGTATTCGTATTAGAATAAATATTGATAGAGATCAAAGTATTCTCATTCGTATTCGAATACAACGGGGAAGTATTCGTATTCTGCGAATATCTGGCGAATACTTCAAAATTTATTATCATAAATAACAGCCGTTGTTCCTTACAACTCCAGCCGCCTGCTGGGCGGACGTGTAATCGTCGTGTATCGTACAGGGTTCGCAGACTGTGACAGCGCGGCTGACTCAGACTGGAGTCACTGGACGCTGAGTGTGTGTTCATGAGCTCGTTTTACTGTTGCATAACTTCAGAACAGTTCTACACCCAGTTGCGTCGAGAAGGTATTTTTCAATGAAAAGTATTCATGAATGTATTCATGAAGACTTGCAAGAAGTGTCCGTATTTGTGTTCGAATTAAAACAATTTCAATGTATTCGAATTCGTATTCGTATTCGTTGGTATATGGAGTATTCGTATTCGTTGGTATATGAAGTATTCGTATTCGAATACACAATTCTTGTATTCACTCCATCCCTGAGTAGAAGGGGGGGTAGGGGAAGGGGGAGGTGCAGGGGGGGCAGGAGTAGGATTAGAGGGGAAGGGGAGGTGTTGAACAAGAAGGAAGGATGTGAAGGGAAGGAGAGCAAGCGAACTGGAGGAAAGGGGAAGGGGAGGAAAGGGTGCAGGTGGAGGAGGAAGGAGAGTAGGAGGAGGTGCAAGAGAAAGTGTGAGGTGTAAGCGAGATGCAAGGGGAGGGGGTCGTCGTCGGCAGGCCAAAAGGGGAAGGGGAGGAAGGGTAAGAGAGGTGCAGAGGGGATGAAGGGGGAGTAGAAGGGGGGATGAGGGGTGAAGGGCGTGAGGGAGTGTGAAGGGGGTAGGGGGGGTGTCGTCGGCGGGCCAAAAGGCAGCCCGGGGAACACGCGGCTGACAAAAGACTAACGCCGCTGCTCTGGGCGTTACACCAAGAAATATGAAGCCAAATGGAGGGAAGCCACGCGATACAGGGGAGGAGGAGGAGGAGGAGGAGAGGGAGGGTGAGAGGAGGGATAGAAGTGAGGATGACAAGGTGAGGATGATGATGAGGAGGTGAGAGTGGAAGAAGAGGAGGAAGAAGAAGAGGTGGAGGAGGAGAGAGTGAAAAATAGACAGAAGGAAGAGAAGGAGGGATAAGGATGATGATGATGAGGAGGAGGAGAAGAAAAAGAAGGATTAGGAAGACAAGTATAAAATTGGAGGATAAAAGAAGGAAGAGGAATAGATAATGACGATGACGAGGTGGAAAAGGAGGAGGAAGAGGAGGAGGAAGGTAAGAATTAAGGAGATGAAAAAGAATGATAAAGGAGTAAAAAAAGAAGGAGTAAAGGAATAAGATCAAAGGAGCATAAGGAGTCCGCAAGAGGCTGGAAGGACATCACACGACAGCTCCTGCAAACATATCAACCCATCCTATCATATCCTATCCTCACTATCCATGAAGGAGGGGAAGGAGGAGGAGGAGGAGGAGGAGGAGGAAAATATGAATAGAGTGGAGGGTAGTGTGCGGTAGATTTGAAGAAAAGACCGAGAAGGAGGAGGAGGAGGAGGAGGAAGAGGAGGAGGAGGAGTTAGTGAGGCGAGATGAGGCGTGAAGTGAGAGGAGGGAGAGAGAGGAGAGCAAAGGGTAAGTGGATATGAGGGAAGGGAGGGGAAATAGGGAGGGAGAGAGAGAAGGAGGGAGGGAGGGAGGGAGAGAGAGAGGGAGGGAGAGGGAGAGTTGTAGATTTGGAAATGGTAGAAAAAGGAAGAAATTGGACCATAAAAAGGTATGTTGAGAGAGAGAGAGAGAGAGAGAGAGAGAGAGAGAGAGAGAGAGAGAGAGAGAGAGAGAGAGAGAGAGAGAATAATCAAAAGAAACGGTAAACCAAAGCAAGAGAGGGAGAAAAGGAGGAAGAAATGGAAGAGGAGGAGGAGCAGAAAAAAAGGAAGAGGAAGAAGGAAGAGGGGAAGAAACTGTACAAATGAAGGGAGAGAAGAGGGGAGAGGAGGAGGAGGAGGAGGGAGAGAAGAAGATCTAGTGACGGGGGAGGTGAGAAGGCAAGCAGGAGGAGGAGGAGGAGGAGGAAGAGGAGGAGGAGGTAGAGTCGGAAACTTCTGAAGGAGGTGTCAATGGCTTTCAAATACACTGCCTCTTTGTGTGTGTGTGTGTGTGTGTGTGTGTGTGTGTGTGTGTGTGTGTGTGTGTGTGTGTGTGCAGGCGTGTCTACATGTGATCTCACCGACAGTGTTTTTCTTTTTTTCTTTAAGACCGAAATTAAACTCAAAAACATCAACAACAACTTTTTTGAGACGTGTTGAGTTCATGTTTTTTGTTAGTTAGTTCGTCAGTCAGTCAGTCAGTCAGTAAGTTGGTAAGTTAGGCAGTCATCCAGTCAGTAAGTCAGTCAGTGAGTAAGTTAGGCAGGCAGTCAGTCAGTCATTCAGTCAGTCATTCAGTCAGTCAGTAAGTCAGTCAGTTAGTTGGTTAGTTAGGCAGTCAGTCAGTCTCCCTCTCCTCTCTCTTCCTTCCCCATTTCCCATCTCCTTTCCTTCTCTTCCCCATCACCTCCCTTTCTTTCCTTCACCCTTATCACCTTCTTCATATCTTCCTCTTCTCTTCCCTCTCCCTCTTCCCCATTTATTTTTCCTCTTATTCCCGCTTTTGTTTACTTCCTTCCTTTCTCTTCACCTTTCAAAATGTTTTCCTACTTTCCCTTTTCCTTCCATTCCCTTCTTTCCCCTCTCAGTCCCCTCTCTCTCTCTCCTCTTTCATTCCTCTTTCTCTCCCTCTCTTTTCCTCTTCCTTTCCTCGTCTTTTCACATCCCTTTTCCCTTTCATTTTTCTTTGCCTCTTTCCTCCTCCTCCCTTCCCCTCCCTTCCCATTCCTTCCCTTACTTTCCCCTCCCTTCTACTTCCTTTCCCTCCCTTCCTCTTCCCTTCCCCTCCCATTTCCCTCTCTCTTCCTTTCCTCGTCTTTTCACATCCCTTTTCCCTTTCATTTTTCTTTGCCTCTTTCCTCCTCCTCCTCCCTTCCCCTCCCTCCCTTCCCCTCTCTTCCCTTTCCTTCCCCTTCCTTCCCCATCAATTCCAACTCCCTTTTCTTTCTTTCTTTCTTTCTTCATCCTTTTGCGCCCTTCTCCCTTTCATCTTTCTTTTCCCTCTCTACTTCTTTCCCTCCTCCTCCTCCTCCTCCTCCTCCTCCTCCTCCTCCTCCTCCTCCTCGTCACACCCTCATAACTACACACAGTGGTTTCCTATCCCTGGGCAGGCACGAAGGAGGAGAGAGAAAGGAGAGAAGGAGTTGAGAGAGAGAGAGAGAGAGAGAGAGAGAGAGAGAGAGAGAGAGAGAGAGAGAGAGAGAGAGATTTTTTTATTTAGATGAAACGTATATAACTGGTGTTCTACTTAGTGTGTGTGTGTGTGTGTGTGTGTGTGTGTGTGTGTGAAGTGTGACGATCAAGCTTAAACGCGAAAATTATGTTTCTTCAGCTGACTCTCTCTCTCTCTCTCTCTCTCTCCACACCGGGAGGATCAAAACAACATGAAGAGGAAAAACAGAGAGAGAGAGAGAGAGATAATATATGTTGAAAACCGTATAGCCTTTGTCTCTCTCTCTCTCTCTCTCTCTCTCTAATTTGAAAAGTCGAGAAGAGGACCTCTCACGGAAGACCATCAACAGGGAAGAAGAAGAAGAGGAGGAGGAGGAGGAGGAGGAGGAGGAGGAGGAGGGCGAGGACAATGGGTGGCAGCCGATCTCATTACGTCCTGCAGAGAAGGGAGGAAGGGAGGGAAGGGAGGGAGGGAGGAAGGGAGGAAAGGAGAGAGGGAGGAAGAAGATGGAAGAAAGACACGGATGAAGGGAAGAAAGAAAATAGAAAGAAAGAGAAAAAGAGAAATAAAGAAATTAAAGAATAAAATAACTAGACGATAATTCCTCAACTCTTCTCTTGCTTCTCCTTCTCCTCCTCTTCATCTCTTTATCATCCTCTTCTTTCTCCTCTTCCTCCTCTCTTTCTCTTCTCTCTTCTCATTT